>NC_073307.1:39593822-39661322 GCF_027595985.1 Sorex araneus | reverse complement strand
TACTGACCTATCACCTTTCCAACTCTGCCCTGGCCCAATCCCACTTAGGGCTAGATGCTGCAGTTAAGTGACAATTCTTGGGGCTGAGACTCAAGGCCTGTTACCTGTAAAATGTGCCCAGACACTCCCTACTGGGTCGCTAGGCAGGGACAGGTCTTATCTGCTATGCAGGGGCAGATTTTATCTGCTTTGGAGCCTATTGCCATGCTCCACAGTTGTAGAACATTGTCATTTTTAAATATGAGTACCTCCAGATGAACTTCCTGGAATTAATTATAACCTTTCCATTCAGATTTCTTATGTATTGGTCAATTGAATTTGTAGTGACACATATTCATTAATCATATAATCATTATGATTAGCCATGCGTTAATCACAGGTCATGTGTTCTATAATATTTCTTATAAGTAATAGAAGGGGAACACATTTTTCCTGATGATAGCTCTGTTATTTTTAAGTATTTAAATATTTAAGATATGAATAGTTTTATTTTATTCCAATATTTCTCTGCAACATAACATATGCTTCTTACTCTGTGACTGACAAAAGATGCTTAATGCTTCCTCTTTTCAATGAAGTTTGTTTCTTGAAGATAAGATTATTACCTATATTTCATATCCAACTTAGAGGAAACAAATGAGCTATGACTAGATAATGCTGACAAATGCTATAGTCAACATTTTATTATTGATGTAAGAAAGGAGTTAAATGTACATTAAAAACATACACATTTATTATAAAATAATATTTACTATTTAATATTGAATTGTTAAATATTATTCAATAATTTATGCGTGTTGCCAGGACAGAAGTTAACTAAGGAAGAGATTTGGGAAATGAAGAAAGATTATTTTGTATCTTCTGGGAAGTGTCTGTCAGGTTCATGAGAACTAATACAAATTTACATGGTCTAATGAAGACAGAAGACTGAAATAACTCATGATCTTGAGGAACTGATTGAGCAGAAGTTAAACTCTTGAGATGAGATGAACTATATTTATTATTACTCATATCTCTTCTGTTTTCTAGAGTCTATATTGAACTTGCAGACCCATTGTCTCTTTAACTTGATTTCAGCTAGTGGCCCGGGTCAAGAGACAATGGGAGAGAGCACCAAAACCCAATTAGAGTATTGAACATGAAATGCACTGCTGAGGTTGAAAAAGAGGACCGGGATTGTAATACTCAAAATTTTCCAGGGCTGAATGATTGCAAATTTCTCTTTTTTCCCCTCAAATAGATATTGTTGAATAATCAAGGAAATAGACTACAGTGATGGCCATGAATTCTTGAGAAAGGAATCAAGCAATTATTCCCATTTCCTCCTTGAACTAAAGTTTTAATGGCTAGCTTCTAACTCATTCTAAACAGATATGGTATCTATAAGCTATTACTTCACACCAGTAGCCCTCACATTCTGGGGCACATTGGATTCAATAGGGTGTCTTAAAAATAGTAATTTCTAGCTCCCTCCCCTAGGCATTCTCACTTAATTGGTATTAGCGGTTACCTGGCACTGGGATTTTCTAAAGCTCCCCTGGTAGTTTTAATGTGCAGCAGAATTTTAGAACTTCTGCTTCACTCTCCAAAATATTGTCCTATAATTTACTCTGTTTCTGTAGGAATCAAAGGTCCCTGTAGAGACTGTGTCAATATATTTCAGCTTCTGAGTGCACAAACTTGTTTGGTGTCTATTTAGTTGTTCTCATTATATCACCCCAGTGTGACTTCTCAATAGTTATTTCCAATTAGCAAAGGGTTTACTGCATATTTTTATGAGGTGGAACTTAGAACAAATGATTGGTGTTCTTCGGAGCTTGTTTTAGATAAATCTCAAAAGGATAGCAGTCATTCACTATTTAAATTATTATATTTTAACCTCAGAGTTTATTGCAAGTTTTGGCAATAAATTAAATGAATTAAAAATTGTAAAATAGCTGTAATTGCTACTTTTTTATTTCTGAGATATAAACATATGTAATAATGATTTAGTACTTGTTATATCCCTAACAAATAGAATATTTAAATTAATTTTAATTTGCACATATTTTTTGTGTATGTTCATTTCTGTTTGCTGATGACATATGAAAATCATACAATACACTTATTATATTACCATCATGAAAACCTGAAGTTTTGCAACACTAGGGAGAAGGAAATTCTTGAACACATATTTGGTCTATAATAATGTTGCTTCAGACATAAAGAAGAATGACGTTTTTAGGAGGAGAGATTTTTACATCCCAACTCAGTGTCACAGCTTGTCTGCTGTTTCCTTGCCCTCTCCTGCTCTTTCTTTCCTTAGCTTTGTTTTGAATTATTCCCAATACTTTGTGTCAGCATATCAATATGGAGGCCTGGAGATAATAAAGGAGGAATGGAAATTTTTCGGTGACCTCTCCTTGGTCATTGCTAAAGCACTTGCAAATTCTCAATGTGTGGCAATCCACTCCCTTCCCTCCTTCCCCCTCCTAGCCCCGGACTGAGGCAAGATCACAGCAACATAGAAATTTTTTTTGGGGGGAAAAAGGATTTAAGCTTTTCTTCTTATCTCTAGCTTAACAGCTAATGTATCTTAGGTGAATTGAATTCTAGAAATTTTCTCTTCTGATCACCCAAGACTGAAATGTTGGAAGTATTTGATTACACCTGGTTCTTAATAATTTAGGCAGTATTATTTTAACTGCTCCACAAAATTAAGGTGCCCACGTTTCTGAAAAAAAAAAATTGACATAAGGTATGCCATGATTTTGAGGTACTGTGATTTACTTCCTAGTGCAGAGCTTCTGACATCTAAATGCATTCACAAAATAAGATACCTGACTTCTCATTACTTGACATCTGACTTTGCCCCTATGGCCTGTTCCACACATATTTATGAATTACTAATAGTATCCCTAGGAAGCCAATAATTAGTCACCTTTACAATCCATTTTGTTTATGTTTAAATGCAAGGTTAATTCTCTTCGCTTCACTATGTGATGGCAACAACTACGCTAGGTAAACTTAAAAATGTGCCTTCAAGGAGGCAAGTTTGGGAGAGGGAAGAAATGGTGGAGCAAAGTTGACACTGGTGATGGGATTGGTGTTGGAAAATCTGAAATTCAGCTATGGATAATTTTGTAATTTACAGTGTCTAAAAAACATTGTGGGGCATAGACGGGTGACTTAGAAGAACTACCCTGCAAGCATGAGGCTACCCTGCATGTGCCAAGTGCAAACCTGGCAGCTTGATTGTTTGAGGCCAGCAAATCTGTTGCCTGTGCTGCAAGTGATTTCTTTTTTTTTTTAATTTTTAAAATTTTATTGAATCACTGTGAGATAGTTACAAGCTTTCATGTTTGGGTTACAATCACACAAAGATCAAACACCTATCCCTCCACCAGTGCACATTCCCCACCACCAATATCCCAGGTATACCCTCCCTGTCCCACCCTCCGTCTGCCTCTAAGGTAGACAATATTCCCCATACTCTCTCTCTACTTTTCGGCATTATAGCTTGCAACACAGACACTGAGAGGTCATCATGTTTGGTCCATTATCTACTTTCGGCACGCATCTCCCATCCCAACTGGTTCTTCCAGCCATCATTTTCTTAGTGATCCCTTCTCTATTCCATCTGCCTTCTCCTCTCTGCTCATGAAGCAGTCTTCCAGCTATGGGGCAATCCCCCTGGCCCTTGTATCTACCGTCCTTGAGTGTCAGCCTCATGTGATACTACCCTACATTCCACAAATGAGTGCAGTCCCTCTATGTCTGTCCGTCTCTTTCTGACTCATTTCACTTAGCATGATACTCTCCATATTTATCCATTTATAAGCAAATTTCATGACTTCATCTCTCCTAACAGCTGCATAGTATACCATTGTGTAGATGTACCAAAGTTTTTTTTAACCAGTCATCTGTTTTAGGGCACTCGGGTTGTTTCCAGATTTTGGCTATTGTGAACAGGCTGCAAGTGATTTCAAGTTGTACCAGATGCGTCGATGGACTAGAGCACTACAATGAAGGGTAAACCTCAGTGAATTCCACAAGCAATAGCGTGAACAGTATAGTTTAGACTTAGTGTGACCCCTGGTCATCATGACAGCAACAACAAAGGGAAGGAGAAGAATAAATACTTTTCATGCACCTTGAAGTAGAAAGGAACCTAAGAAACACTGGGAAATTCACACTACCGTGCTCCAGATGCATAGGAAGTTTATTCTTACAAATATATATTATTACAAATAATATATATTTTTCCTAATAAGTCATCTAATGACCATATGGAGATAATAGAAAATTTTTAAAGATTCTGAGCGCTAGTTGTGCTCAGGGGTCACCTGGTTGCCTGCTCCTGAATGACCCCTAGGGATGATCAGGAGATCATATATGATATACCGGGATTTGAACTTTGTATTGGTTGCCTGCAAGGCAAGTGCCTTAACTCACTCACAATCTCTCCTACCCCATTATCGTTCTTTATGTAATGTTAAAATAAATTTTAAAAAGTGCATGAAACAACTATTGTGAACAGCTTTGTAACTAACAGTGTTTTAATAAAACAAACAAACAAAAAACTAAAAACACTTCTAAAATAAAGCTATGAATGACTACCCCCCTTCCCCTCCCCGGCAAACAACTTATTATAGTTACGGTAGCTAGCTCCTTAGCTGTTTAGATTATAATTTTGTAACATGAAATAATATGTAAATATTGCTGCCTACCCTTCATATCCCCAGTTATTTCATATTTTGAGCATCGTCCTGCTGTTTTCTGTGCCTGGATTTCTCCACCAGCTTTCCCTTTCAAGACCACATTCATATGACATGTCTCTCAGGAAGCCATTCCTGAGCTGAATTTTGGAAGATGGACCCTTCTTTATATATTTTTTTTTAATAATAGTGTTCCTTCTCAGGTCTTTGGTATAACCCAGTATATTACCTTGAAATCCTCTAGACATTAGTTTTTCTACTTATGCTCTTTAAGATCAGTCTTTCCTTTTGGATATTTTAGCATGATGTCCTTCAGAGAGCAGGCATTGTCAGCCTTTGTTATACTGAGTTAGTGATCAAATAAAGACTGGAATTGTGAGTGAGTGCCGGAGTTATCCACATATGACCCTCTGAGATCCAGCAGCTAAAACTTACTAGATATGAAAATTCTCTAGTTCTAGTCTGTATTTTCTGAATCAGACCCAGTGCTCTGTTTTTTTAACAATATATCCAGGTGACTGAGACATTCAAGTTGGACAATCTCTCATCTTAGATGACTACTTTGACTTCAGGCGAAGTGTATGATCTAGGTGCTTTCTGATATGATTCTAGTGCTGAAATCCCAGTCATATGAAAATTCCTGCAGCTTCTAATCAGGTCAAATTCATTTCCATGACCTTAATTTAAGATTGAATGAAATTAAGGAGGAACAAGTGAACTAAAGTTAACTCGTTTTTCTGATTTTGGTTAGAGTGGTCTTTTAGAGTATCAGGAAACAGATGGTTCATTGCAATCATCTTTACTATAATTGTAGCAACTGGACTTTCAAGGGCAGGTGCTTTTCAGCCAGGATTGAAGCTCTCCAGGGGTCCTGTTGCTCATCTACAGCTCTTTCCTACCATCACAGCTCTAACTTCCACAATCCATCTGAAATGGAGGCAATGCTGTTTTAAAACCATGAAGACTAAGGTGAAGTAGCAGCTTTTGATTCTCCCATGTAAGCTTGACATGTGCTAGATATTCAATATTGTACTTTATGCTTATTCCTTGAAAAAGCAACTCTCCTGTGAATGTTAATGTGGCTGCTTGTCTGCCTTATGATTGTTTTCTTGTGTGTGGGAAAAAAATCCAATTAAACGCCAAGCATTAATCATATCTCAGGCTATTTGTACCTGAACATGAAAGGTATACATCTTAAGAAAATCCATCATGATTATGGTGAAATGCAGACAAAAACCAATGGCATTAATATGATCAAGGGCTTTGGGACCATAAATTGTGAGATCTCAGGTATTATATATGACCCTTCAGAAAGCTACATGGCCTCCAAGCACTCTAGTTAATGAGCAATTCTGCAGTGATATTAGACTGTGTGCCTATAATAGTATCTGGCCTCTTGTTCCTCTGGACTATTACCCAGGGTTCTTAGGAACAAGCTGCCAGTGAAATTTTATCCCATTTTATCAGTCTCTCTCTTTACCTCTACTTACCAAAAAAAAAAAAAAGAAGTGAAAAAAACTATATGAACTTTATGGTATGATAGCCATCTTTTTAGCTCCTCAATGCAATTTTATCTAGCAAGTGTATGATTACAACCTGGGTTTCTTCTATAACTGCCAGAGGAACTGAGGTAATAAGCTTTATAAATATGTCAAAAACCACTTTGGTATATGTGATTTTCTGTTTTATTCCTGGAATTACATATGAAAACGACTCTCTTTTATGCCCCAACAAAGATAAATTTTAGTTTGACTAATATTTGCAAGACATTTTCTATGTGCATACAGTGTAAGACATCAGGAAGGCTGGTGACAATTGGTCCCTGATCTCGTAATCAAGACAGTTGTACAAACAAATGAAAAATAACCTACAGGCACAGGAATGTCTTTATATATTTAATTCACATACTTTTTTCTCAAAACACATTTTTAAAATTTAATCAGCATTTGCAGCAGATTATACCCCCCTCATTATAACATTCTTGCTTTGTAAACACCTCTCATCTTGTTTATTGTGGCAGAGGCAGGAGGGTTCTTTTTGGGTGACTATGTTATTATAACTGCAGGAATTATTACTTATTATAATTAAAGTTTCTATAGCTACCTTAACCAATTCCCACCAAGTGGATATTTTATTTATTTTCTCTTTTTACTAGTCACTGTGAAATTCCAAAGTTATTCATAATTTGGTTTAAGGCATTTGATTTGTACATTGTTTAGATGCCAATCCTTTCACAGGTGCCCGTTTCCCTCCACCAGTTTACCCTCTTTTTCCCTTTGCCTCCCACTCACAGTATGCTTGTACTTAAAAAAATATAGCACTGTAGCACTGTTATCCCGTTGTTCATCGATTTGCTCGAGCAGGCACCAGTAACATCTCCATTGTGAGACTTGTTACTGTTTTTGACATATCGAATATGCCATGGGTAGCTTGCCAGGCTCTGCCATGTGGGTGGGATACTCTCTGTAGCTTGCTGGGCTCTCTGAGAGGGGTGGAGGAATTGAACCTGGGTTGGCCATGTGCAAGGCAATCGCCCTACCTACTGTACTATCACTTCAGTCCATGTTAAGTATATTTATGTGGATCCTATACAGTTTGGGGGGGCGTTTCTGGCATGGACTATATATGAATTGCCACATGTCTAAAGTGTTCCAAGAAATAGAATCAACTGATCATTGTATTTATTTTTTTTCTAACTTAATTCTATGTTGCAGCTAGCTAATAGTATTTTTAAACAGATGCACTGAAGATAGAAGTCAACCATCCACAGACTGCTGGTGGGAATGCCAAATGACTCAGCCCTTTTGGAAAATAGTATGGACGCTTCTCAAAAAATTAGAAATTGAGCTCCCATTTTACCCAGCAATACCACTTCTGGGAATATATCCCAGAGGTGCAAAAAGGTATAGTAGAAATGACATCTGCACTTACATGTTCATTGCAGCACTGTTTACAATAGAAAGAATCTGGTAAAAACCCTAGTGCCAGATGACTAGTTAAAGATGACTAGTTAAAGAAACCTTGGTACATCTACACAATGGAATACTATGCAGCTGTTAGAAAAGATGAAGTCATGAAATTTGCATATAGGTGGAGCAATATAGAAAGTGTCATGTTAAGTGAAATGAGTCAGAAAGAGAGGAACAGATATAGAAAGTACTCATTTGTGGAATGTAAAGTAACAGAATGGGAGACTAGCACCCAAGAACAGCAGAGATAAGTACCAGAAGGATTACTCCACAGCTTAGAAGCCAGCCTCCCATGCTGGGGGAAAGGGCAGCTCAGATAGAGAAGGGACCACCAAGTAGAGGGTGCTAAGAGGTCTCCCTTGGGATGGGAGAGGTGGGATGAAAGTAAACTATAGACCAAACATGATGGCCACTTAATACCTCTACTGCAAACCACAACACCCAAAAAGAGAAAGAGAGAGCAAAAGGGAATGCCCTGCCACAGAGGTGGTGGTGTGGGGTAGGGGGACAGAGTGGGAGTGGTGGGAGGTATGCTGGGACCATTGGTGGTGGAAAATGGGCACTGGTGGAGGGATGGGTACTTGATCATTGTATGACTGAAACGCAAGCACGAAAGTTTGTAAGTCTGTAACTGTACCCCCACGGTGATTCACTAATAAAAATAAATAAATAAATAAATAAACAAATAAATAAAAGTAGCCCAATAAAACTAGAAACTATAAGCATATTTTATTTTATTCAGTTTTTGGGCCACTTAGGTGATGCTCAGGACTTACTCCTGACTCTGCACTTAAGAATCACTCCTGGAAGTGCTCAGGGGGCCATAGGGGATATTGGAGATTGAACCCAAGTTGGTTGCCTGCAAGTCAAGCACATACGTACTGTACTAACTCTATTCTTTTCTTGTTTTTGGGTAACACCTGGAAATGCTTAGGGGTTACTCCCAGCTCCGAAATCAGAAAACACTCCTGGCAAAACCTGATCAAACCAAGGTTAGCCACATGCAAGACAAGCGCCTAACCTGCTGTACTAACTCTCTTGCCCTAAAGGCCTATTTTAAATAGTGTTGAACTAATAAAACCAGGAGGCCAATAGTCTGCGGTGGCTATTTATTCAGGGTCTCTCTATAAGCAAATCAGTGTCTAAAGTTATGAAAATGAAGCCTAAGGACAACCAACCACAAACAGCCAATTATACTTCAAGCTATGGCCACTCAATAATTTCATCAACTCTCTTGGCCTTTTGTTTGTAAGGTAGAGTACATCTAACCACGTCTGATTATGGACTCTTGCCCAGATAGTCTCAACATTTTAATATGCCTCACTTTATCTTCCGGTAATAGTACTGCAGCCATACAGCCTTTATGTACCTGTGGGTGGCTCTGTGATAGAGGACTTGCTTTTATGCCTGAGACCATTAGTTCCCCATCAGCCAAATTCAATACCTTGGGCATTTGCCCTTGGGATCCTTGTGTCTCAGGATTCAAGAGCAGTCTTTGCTGCACCACAGTTGTGCAGTATCACAATGAAATGTGTCAGTCCTGGTCATCATATCACAGGGAAGTAGAAGTTAAATTAAAAACAACCATCTAATTTTAAGTAGAAACTCACTACAACCTAGATTGTTCATTACTATCTACAAATCTTAGTGAAATAGAAGGTAAGAAAATGGGGCATCAGACCAGTTACATGCTTATCTTGAAACCTGATAGGTCAGTGATGAATTGGTGGGAGGGTCTCATTCAGGAACTTTCAATATTGTGCAGCACAATGAGCATTTAAAAGGTGTTATATTAGTGGCAGGAGCACATTTTAATCCCTGGATAGACTTTTATGGATTTCCGCCTGGTGCATTAGTCCTGTGGCAGCATGTCAGCCTTTGGCATGGTACTTTATTCCTTATATTGAAAATTGGAGACATTTTTGAGATAATTGTGTTCAGAACCCAATCACCGTTCCTTGGGCTCTTTTTCTGTCTCAACTTGCCTTTTGTAAAGGCAGGCCTGCAGGAGTGACCTGGATTAGTGAGGATCCCTCCTTATGAATTACAAAATGATACATAAAAATAAAGCTTAAAAAGAGGAAACCACTTAAATTGGTTCAAATGAGTCCCCGCCCTCCTGCATCGCCACTCATTCTAAGGGGGATGTACAAGCTCCCCCTTCACCCTGTTTTCTTTCTCCGGACTGGAGTGATAGCACAGTGGGTAGGGCGTTTGCCTTGCATGCAACCAACCCGGGTTCGATTCCTTCGTCCCTCTCGGAGAGCCCAACAAGATACTGAGAGTATCATGCCTGCACAGCAGAGCCTGGCAAGATACCCATGGTGTATTCGATTTGCCAAAAACAGTAACAACGAGTCTCACAATGGAGACATTACTGGTGCCTGCTCGAGCAAACCTATGAACAACTGGACGACAGTGCTATAGTGCTCTCTCTCTGTGCTGCTCTCACTTTACTGGTCATGGGCTTCATTTTAATCCTGATAGCAGTCTTTACATTGTTTAAGGACTGAGAAGGAAAATATGGGCTGAAGAATCAGTCAGAAAGACCTGTTTTTTTTACCTTTTGGGACACAATTCCATTAAAATTCCTCAATTTTAATCAGTGACTAAGCTTTATCAAAGAAACTTCTCATTTGGAATTAAAATTGCAGGGAATCTTTAACTTGTATACTGTGCCATGCCAACAGCCTCACCAGTATTTGACCCACTACACAAAATCATTTATAAGTTGGAAGCTACATTTCCCAAGTCACGGTTGAGACTAAGTGAGGTGTGTGTGTGTGTGTGTGTGTGTGTGTGTATGTGTGTGTGTGTGTGTGTGTGTGTATGTTTCCCCTTTCACTACTTTTTCTTCTAAGATGGTTAACCAGTAAGTGGCAGAATTGGGTAGAATCAAATGTTTGCTTACTTTCAAAATCACTCATGCTTTTAATTGCTTTGCCTTACTGCATATGAGCCTTGCCTAAAGAGATTTATATTTTCACTAATTTGATATGCAACCCAGATTTGCTTCTGGATTAATCCAAGTTAGTGATTTATGAGTTTTAATTTTCTACTATTGAAAATGTGCATAATGTGTCTACCAATGGGGTTATTTGTAAACATAAAAGTAGATAGTTAAAAAAAAGCTGATAGTTTAGGCATAAATTTATTTTTGGACACAAAGGTCAAATTTTAAAAAAATGCCTTCTTTTTCTTCCTCAGCTATCTACTTACCTATCAATTGCTTAAACCTGCCTGGGCTCAAATTCTCTGCAACTTGAGACAGGCACATTGGTGATGTGTTATGAGCAATCTTTATTCTCTTCATCAAAAGACATCGACATGTTTTATTGGAAGTCTTTGCGCAAAGAAATCCTAGGTATGCTTGAAACCATTGGTGGTGATTGACATTTTACACTTAAGATCAGGAAGCAAAGGAAGTTTGAAAAGACTTCTTGAAGAAATCTTTAAGAACATACATAATAAGAAAAAGAGGAAAAGGCAGCAAGTTGATCTCATGCTATGAAACTTGCACAGCAAAGTCGAATAGAGGGTTGTGTAGCAGAATGGAGGCACATCAGCACCCAGCTGATCCCAGAGTAAGAGAGAGAGGCAGAGTTAGATATGCTACACTTGTGGCAGGAGAGAATTTGATCTTGAAGCATTTTAAGCTTTTGAAATTAGTGTTCCCTCTTGCTGTTGTTTAAATAGCTAAGAAATGTTTTCCATTTTAGTTGCTTTTTTGGGGGGTGGGGTGGAGCTGACTCCTGGCTTTGTGTTCAGGATCATTCCTTCATGGGGCTCCAGGGACCACATGGAATGCTGGGGATGGAACCTGGGTAGGCTCCGTGCATGGCAGGAACCATGTCCAGTGTACTAGGTTTCTGTCCTTCCATTTTGGTGGTTGTTTAAGTAAAAACAGCTATTAAGACACTGTGGTCTATTACTTGGAAGTTCCTTCTTTCATTAAGTATAACGTTGCCTACATTTACTATGTAATAGCTAAATCTGAAAGCTAACATGCACTGAGGGATAGTCAATTTGCTTTTTGTTGTTTTTAATCTCAAGCTGGTACATAAGACTTGTTGTGAGGGTGGGGTGAAGGAATTGGGGGAATCATTTACTATTTTGGAACCAGTGGTATAGGACTGTTACTTGTATTTATTTTGCTGACTTTAAAGTTTGGGAATGTCAACTTTATAAGTACTGTGCAAAGAGAATTCTTTTAAGAGATTTACTAAGATTTCCTCACATAACAGTCTTAAACTATTTAGTTCAACCTATTTGTCAAAGACTCTAAAACAAACTTGTTGATGTTGAGAAATGCTTTTCCACCTTTTTCATTGACTCATAACTCATAAAGCTATATGAAAATTCAAAATTTAAAAATACATTTGACTTTAAGAAATGGCGGTCTACCTTCTCAAGTTTTCTCTTCCACAATTTAGTTAGAACAAGGATACAAGGCACATATTTGAACTAATCCTTCAAGGGAAGAGAAGGAAATGTTAGATGCTCAAAAAGGGTCATTTCTGTAGAACAATTACTATGATGTGGCCAATTAAAAATATTTCCTAGGTAGTATATTTCACAAGAATCAAATGTTTATAAGTTATGCATACTCAGTGTTTGCATTTAAAATGAGATCTAGTTTCCATTTCAAATGTATTGCTTCTCCTTAGCTGAAAACTAGGCTAACTCTGAAGTTGGTCTCTGTTCTCTAAGTATCTACGGCTTCATAGCTAAGGCTTATTTTTTTTCCCAAACCACACCCAGCAGTGCCCAAGGCTTACTCCTGACACTGTGTCCAGGGACCACTCCTGACAGGGCTCAGGGGACCATACATGGTACCAGGAATCAATCCCTGGTCTGCTGCATGCAAGGCAAGCATATTGCCTATTTCACTGTCTCTTCTGTCCCCAGCTTAGGCTCTTTCTAAATGTGTGTGTGTGTGTGTGTGTGTGTGTGTGTGTGTGTGTTCATGTAGGTCTCATAAGCAGTGATAAGGAAACCTGGGGACATTGTCAGTGATGCAAGACTCTCTGGACTGGATGGTTTAATGCTCAGGCCTGAGGAATTGTCACTGCCGGGGCCCTGTGGTTTTGGGGTCCTTTGGGGTCACAGTGAGTCATGCTCAGGATCCTCCAGGATTATACCTGGGGTTGCTGAGGAACATGTGTTGCTTAGCTTAAACTTGGGTCTTTGTCCATGCAATGCATTCTTCGCCTCTGGGCTCTCTTTCCAACCTCTACCTAGGACTATTTAAAAGATATTCTTTGAATTTAGTCTCTTTTCAAGTTACTTTCAAGTTAAGCATTGTATTTCTGATGTATTTTCATTATAGTCAGTGATTTTTCCAGACCTTACAATAATCCACTTTATATAGTTTTGTCCTATAGATTATACTGGTAATTCCATTTTCTTGGAGTAGGTGTTCTTTGATACTCTTTCCCCCCACTTTTTATTACCTGGTAATAAGAGACCATTTGAGTGTTTATTAAGTGATGAAGTTAATTGGGATGACTATGAGCTTATATTATTTTACAAGAACATTATTCATCCATAAAAATTCTATATTATAGCTTAGTTCTCCCTTTATACTATGCATTTATTTTAGTTTTATATGTACTATGATATATTATACCGAACATAACCATTAACTCTTGTCATTTTGTTTTTGCTTTTGGGCCACACTTGGCTATACTCAGGGCTTCCTCCTGGTTCTGTGCTCAGGAGTCATTTCTGAGGATGCTAGTGGAGCATATATGGTGCCAGAGATTGAATTGGGGTCAAATCCATGCAAGGAAAGTACTTTAACTGCTGTCTCTTTGGCCCAAGTCTTTCCCCTCTCTTTATCCATTCTCCCCATTCTAATAAATCTCCCATGATCCATAAGACCATCTTATTATTATTTTTATTTATTTAGTTATTTTTGTTTGGGGCCATAACCGGCAGCTCTCAGGACTTACTCATGACTCTGTGCTCAGGGATCACTCCTGACTGAGATAATTTCTGATCCCATGGCAGGGGACAGTTTGGTTGAATGCAAGACAAGTTTCTTATCCATTTTGCTTTCTCTCCAACCTCAGTTATGTAATTTCATCAGTGTTATAGTGAAGAGATATAACAAAATAGAACTGAAGAGTGCAAAAGTCAACATAAGAAAGTATAACCTATGCCAACGTAGTTCACTAATTGTTTCCTTTGTTCTTTCTTAGTGCTTAAACAAAGCATTTAAAGACAAGTATTTAAATACAGCACCATGCATGACATATTTGTTACGTTTCTCTATATAAGTTATACTTTCATTGTATCACTAAAATTTTACTCTATCAGTAATACTTCAGAAATATAAGTAAAATGAGAAAATTTGTGACTGTACTGTATTTATAGTGTTTATTAAAAAAAAGAGATTGGACATAAAGTCAAGTACTTAGTGGGCTATGACTTAAATTTCCCAGAAGTATGAATTATAAAATTTATACATAGACTAGTGGATATTCCCTCTCTGTGTAGTAAATCAAGGTCATCAGGATATGAGGAATTAAGTAATTATTGTGGGTGCTATTAATTGATAATTTTTTTTATTTTTGGGGGGTCCATACTTGGCAGTTTTAGGGCTTACCACTGTTTCTGCGCTTATGGGTCACTCTTGGGGAGATTTAAAGGAGCACATGTGATATTGGATCTCAACATAGCTTAGCCACATGCAAGGCTGACCACCCACTGCACTCTCTCTTATTTCTTTCTTCATTTAATTCTCATGCTAATTATTCAAAATGGAGATGATTATTTTCATCTTTCTAAGAAAGATGAAAAAATTGATACAGTTGAAGTTTATTATCTTTATTATTATCTTTATTATCTTATCTGGGAAGTTTGTCTGAAAAGCAAGTAGTGGTTCAGACTTTACAAACATTCTCATATCTAGCTGTGATTGGTCAGTCAGAACTAGCTGGTAGATGACAATCCCTTTTAGTCTTTGAGTATAACTTAATTTTGCCTCTAATGAGGATTATTTTCCCCTGTGGAAAGTTTGAATCTAAAATGACCACCAACGATTTTCAGTCTGCTATAGGATACTAACAAAAGAATAGGTTTTTGCTTTAAAAACACTTGGAAAAATTGGACAACTCAGTAAAAAGTAATTTTAAATTTAATAGCAGAAACTTCTACTAAACTGGAACTGGAGGAATGTTAGGGAATAGGAAAAATTGAGATAATTAGTTATAGTTCTCAAACTATATTCAACTCCCATTATAAAATATACCATTGGGCATCTTTCTGGCCAAGTTGCAATAGTTTCTTTATAGATTTTAAGTTTATAGCATAATACTTAGAAATTAAGATAGAAAGTAAGATGCCAGTTTGGGATGTTTAAATCCCAATTTCCCTTTTAAAATGGCTATACTTATAAAGCTATGTATTTATCAATTACATTAAAATTGATCCTCTGAAAGCAGGGTAGATAAAATGGAAATCTTGGAATGACATATATGATGGATTGATAGAGAGACGACAGCTAGACTAGAGCTGTTACCGACTGGATTACACAGAATGTCAAAAGACCGCGTGGCCACCCACCAAGGAGATGGTCAGGCTTCTTCATCAAAACACTGAATGAACGATTTGAGGCTCTTCCTGTTCCTGGAGCGAGCAGATATCATTGGGTTACACTAGCACGAAACAGGGACAAATGGAGACGTTACTGGCACCCTCTTGAGCAAATGGAGGATCAGTGAGATGACAAGTGGCAAGTGATATAAGTGATAGATTCATTACTCATGCTTGTGTGTTTGAGAAGCTTATCCAGTTTCTGTAATAAGAAGTAGTAAAATGAAAATGACTCAAGACTCTATAAATGTTCCATGAATATGCATTGACCCTTGAAAAATAAGAAGTTTAAAAAAATGTTTACTCTGATTTATGTGAAGTGGTTTATGTACCACTCAAACACGCCTTTCTCTTCACAATTGAGCATGACTGTATGTTGTGGTAGTGCCAGAGGCATCCATTATTGTGTTGTGATTTTAGAGAAATTTATCCAGCCATGTAAAGCAGTGTAGGAATGAGTAGAAACTCCTAGTAAAGAGAAACATCTGAAACATATCATTAACTAATCAAATAATTAATGCCACAGATAAAAGTAGTGATTAAATGGATGTGTGAATCAGCACTGTTTGTGGTTAGTCATGGAATGAGCCATATTTCCCAGCCTGACCATTCAGAATTGAAAAGTCAGCTTATGACTTTCCAGAGAGCCTCCAAAGGCAATGAATTGAGTCTAGGACTTTGTTTTCACATGCTTTTTAAGTATGAAGAGCATTTTAGAAAAATAAGAGAGTGCTTCTTGCTATAACATATGGAGAAAGTAATAGATGATGCAGGATTAATGACTAGAAATAATTTAAATGACACTATTATGTTTTGTCTTTTAATGGAGAGAAAGCCAATTAAGCCACATCTTTCCACTATCACTCCACTGCCAATTAAACTCTGATGTATTTTGTCAGTTTTATAAGGCAGAGCTTTTAGTTTTCAATATACTCAAAAATTTATATGTTGGCAAGCTTATAAAGGACTCTGTCGTTTAAATTTTATATCTCTGTGAATGATCATTCAAACCTCTTCCCCCGCCACTTTGCAAATTTTCTCCATCACAAATATTACAAAACCCTTTTTATTGTCACACCAATGTGATACTTGATGTTTAAGGTGTACACTTTCTCAGATACAAATATGAAAGAAAAATATGACTAGTTAAACAAAATATGTAAAATTCCACTAAGAGTTCTTAATTTATGTACCCTTTAGTGGTATTCCAGTTTAGTGTGTGGTGTAAAGAAGATTTGCCTTTAATCTATACTAATTGAGACAATGGAAGCCTGGAAGACAAGCACTAATTATTTAGGGACTAAGAACTAAGAGAATAGTTTACTAATTAACTAATTAGAAACTATATCAGAAACTAAGAAATCTCATGTAATAGTGCAGCATTTTGTGAAATCAAAGATAAATTGAGTATTATTATCTTTACTGTTTTTATTTTGGCTTTTTGAGTCACACCCAGTGACGCTCAGTGTTTACTCCTGGCTCTGCACTCAGGAATTACTTCTGGAGGTGCTTGGGGGAACCTAGTGTTCCCCATCTCTCCAAGTTTTGGAGATAGATATTTTTTAAAAATCACTATTAATGACAAAGGAGACTGCACAGATTCTTCATCTAGGTTTGAATAGGATGATAGAAAAAGTGAATCTATGAACATTTTGCCCTATATTAAGAAGAATTGGGGAGCACACCTAAGTACTCAGGGACTTTTATTGCATTTCTTCCTCAGTAGGAAGATCCTCCAATGACCCCTATTGGAGGTCAGGGGACAATATGTAGTGTCAGGGGTCACACCAATATGGGTCACTTGCAAGGCAAGCACCTTACCTTTGGTACTGTCTCTCCAGCCTGAAAGGGAACTTCTTAATCTATGTTAGTAGCAAAGATCAAAATGTTTGAAACTCTGTGTTTTATTTATTGTTTTCATTTTTCTACTGTTATTTTAGAGATGAAAACTTTTATACTAAAAACATAACCAGAATATTACATACTTCTTCCTACCACAATGACTAATATTGGCAAATTTTTAGATAAATGCTATAAACAATCCTGTTTATATAGAGTATTATTTTATTCTCATTTGTATATATTATTACTTTAGTATTTAGAAAAGAAGTCCTTCAAAGTTCTAATTTTTTTCTAGACATGCACTTTACTTAGCTCTATGTCTTTTTGTGGAAAAGCACTCTGTGGAGAGCCTCCATGGGACCATGCTTTGTAGCGTTCTTTGTAATCAACACCTGTGTGCTTCGAAAACAACTCCTAATGAGGAAACAGGATGTCTTGCCACGCCCATAAGCTGTGACTAACCTATCAGCTGCAGACACTTGGGCGTAAGGAGGCAGCGAGGGGTAGATAAGGGGGGAAGCTGCCTAGCTAGGTATGGGATTCCTCCTCGTTCGTCCTTCGTTCCTCTTCTTTCCCGAGAAGGTCTCTTAATAAATCGCTACCAGAAGAATCTCCGGGTTGCGTGTTTTCTTACAGCACTCCACCATTCTAAGGCTTCTCTTGTTTTACCTAGTCACTTATTCACTTTACATCTCTCACAGAAGTGGTCTTAATAATATTACCATGTAGCCTGATTAAGGTAAACCTGATTATGTGACTCACCACATAAGATTCAGTGGTCATGCTCTCTTATGTTAACATGGTCTTCATTTTTGCTTTCGTGTAGTTATCAGTACCTCCATATTTACATCTCCAGTTATGTTTTTTCAGTCTCCTTTTGTTAATTTCTCGGCATTTACCCAATGGATGCTTCAATAACTGGGCTTCATATCTTTTCTATTTGTCCACCTTCCCTGGTTAATATCAGTTACAATTGCCAGTGACTTACTACATATCACTAGCCTGAATTCTCTACAAAGTACCACTTAGTTTATACTAATGCTAAATTGATGTTGTCACTTGAAGGATATTTAGGTACCTTAGTTTACCTTCTAAGCTTTTCATATCCTACTTCATCCTGTGGCAGTATTCTCTGTTTCATTAATGGGAATTCCATTCTTCTAGATACCCAGAGATAATTTCTTGAAGATGCCCTCAATTTTGATCTCTCTTATCTCATTTTCCAGAAAATTCTATCAGTTCTATTTTCAGTGACTCCTTGCTGCTGGGAATAAGTTCCAAACATTGCAAAACATCTCTGAATGTATCAGTTATGTGTACCTAGGTCGAGAACTCAACATGATGAATGACTTGGCACCAGAGCTGCGTAGGAGGAAGAGAGCGGCATGGAACTCCTTCAAGATTGTTGAAGAAGTTGTTAAGAGGATGAAGAACCTCTGGCTCCGGGAACATATTTTCAACGCCACCATTCTTCCTGCACTAATATACACCTCAGAGACATGGGCCCTACAAAAACAGGATGAGGACGCTACTTGGGTCTCCCAAAGAGGAATCAAAAATGCTATGCTTGGGGGCTGGAGCAATAGCACAGCGGGTAGGGCGTTTGCCTTGCACGCGGCCGACCCGGGTTCAATTCCCAGCATCCCATATGGTCCCCTGAGCACCACCAGGGGTGACTTCTGAGTGCAGAGCCAGGAGTAACCCCTGTGCATCGCCTGGTGTGACCCAAAAACCAAAAAAAAAATGCTATGCTTAGAATATCACATTTCATTCAAGTGAGAGAAGGAATCTGGAGTTCCGACCTCCATTGATGATTGAGAATCAGGGACGCTGCCTCGTTTGCCAAGGCATCGAAAATCAGATGGGCCGGACATGTAATGAGATTTCAGAGACGACCATTGGACTAGAACCATTACTGACTGGATTCCATGGATGTCAAAAGAACCCCTGGCCACCCTACGAGATGGTTGGACTTCTTCATCAAGACCCTGAATGAATGGTTTGGTGATCTTTGTGTTCCTGGAGTGAGCAGATGCCACTGGGCTACACTAGCATGCAACAAGGATGAATGGAGACGTTACTGGTGCCCGCTCGAGGAAATCGATGAGCAATGGGACAACAGGTGATACAGATGATACATAAATTATAAGAACCTGGCTGGTGTTCCTATAACTACTGCTGCTATAGTGCTCCTCAATTTGCACAGAAATCAGTCTATGTGCTCATTATGCTGTGCTTTCTTCAAAGTTTCTTTGCTTTCCCTCTCACAGAATGAAATATCCAAAGGCCACCTGATGCCTTTGATGCCACCTTTCTCTGTGGCTTCTATTTCTTATCTCTTCCTTACTTAACCCGGCTTCTCTAGCTTCCTTGGGAGTGCACAGCTAGGGTAGCAACCAGTACTTTTTTCTTTATTTTTTCTTTTTGGGTTACACCCAGAGATGCACAGGGGTTACTCCTGGCTCTGCACTCAGGAATTACTCCTGGTGTTGCTCAGGATGCTGGGAATCGAACCATATGGGATGCTGGGAATCGAACCCGGGTCGGCCGCATGCAAGGCAAATGCCCTACCCATTGTGCTATTGTTCTAGCCTCAACCAGTACTTTCTCAACTGGTCTTGAGACTCTTCTTATTGCCTATAACTCCCTTTCCTTGAAATGATTCTTCCTACTTCATTTCTTTCATGACATTTTTAAAAAATAATTTTTTTTCTCTGAAGCTGTCCCTGACTTGTGCTAAGAAAGCATTTTATCACAATTTGACACATTCTTTTACTCTTACCTTATTTACTTTTTTGTTGTTGTTCATGGCACTTATTACCATGTTGCATACATTGAATTTTAAAAATATTTCCTAATTATATGTAAGTTCCTGGGTAGACGATGTAAGTTCTTGGGTAGCCTTCAAGTCCCCAGATGCCTGTCAAATTTTCCAATTATTTAAACTGTTTCTTTTCATTTTGGTTTTAGGGCCAATTCAGCATCATACATGCACTTAATTGCATTTTGTTTTTAGTTTCCTTACGTTTGGAACATTCTCAGTTTTTCTCAGTCTCCCCCCAGCCTCCCAATGCTGGGGATCTAATGCAGAATCTCACATTGCATGGCAAGTACTCTGTCTCTGAGTTATACCTCCAGTCTTCAGCCTTTTTTTTTTCTTTTTGGGTCACATCTGGTGATGCACAGGGGTTACTCCTGGCTCTGCACTCAGAAATAACTTCTGGCAGTGCTCAGGGACCATATGGGATGCTGGGAATCAAATGCAGGTCGGCCATGTGCAAGGCAAAAGCCCTACCTGCTGTGCTATCGCTCCAGCCTCTAGTCCTCAATCTTTTATGACCTAGATAGATTCCCCACCACCATCCCCGTTTCCAAGATAAGAGTCCCTTAACTTGGTCCATCCATTTGCTTGTGCTCATGTGTAGACTGCATTTTTCTTAGGAAAACCAGACAAGGAATATTGTCCTACCATTGGAGACGTTTAACCTTAGATATTTTGTTCTTGGTTGGATTTCTTTACTGTAAAGTCATTTTTCTTTTAAGTTTAACTTTTTCTTGGGATTATCCCCAAGATGTGCTCACATTCTGTTCCTTATTAACTTCTACCCTGACCAGCCTCTGGGTGCACTGCTGCCTTCTCCCTGAACTATTGTTATGTAAGTTGCCATCTGCATTTATTAGTTGACTTCCTATTGAAATCAGATTTTTTCTACATTTTTAATACATTTATTAATTTTCTAATTTACATCTGTATCACTCATGAATTTCTGTTTAGTGTTTTATATCCTTTTCATTTGACACTTTATTTCGATGCTCAAATTTCCCCAGATTTGGCTAATGTGAGTCTCTTCATGATCATCCCTGCAATTTTTGGACTCATCTTGACCTTTTAAGTATTTTGTTAATTCTTGACACAAGATTTCCAGACTTTGTATTTTTGCTCTCTGGGCTCTGGATTCATGAATTTATTGAAAAAAATTTTGATTTCTTTTAGTGGAGATGGTATTTAGAACAAAGATTTGAAGCTTGGTTTATTTTCCAGGGCCGTCATCACTTCTAGGACAGAAATAGGAAATATACATATGTATACATCTGAGATTCCTTGTGTGATGCTGTACCTGTGTTTTAAAGGTCACATTGATAATATCAGATTTCATTCCTCTTTTATGTACTTGTAAATTGCTTTTTCAGGAGAGAAATGAACTTTCATTGTCTTTAGTATGGGCTAGAGCAATAGCACAGGGGGTTGGGCGTTTAACTTGCACACAGCTGACCTGAGTTTGATTCCTCCATCCTTCCCGGAGAGCCCGGCAAGCTACCGAGAGTATCCTGTCCGCACGGCAGAGCCCAGCAAGCTACCTGTGGCATATTCAATACGCCAACAACAGTAACAACAAGTCTCACAATGGAGATGTTATTGGTGCCTGCTCGAGCAAATCGATGAACAGTGCTACAGTGCATATAACCCCTCCAATGGGCCCCGGTGAAGACAGCCAGGCATGGGAGCTTTGTTTTATAGTCTCTGGATCTTGGTTGTTGGTGGGATTACATGGCACTGGGGACGGTTTGTGGATGTGACTGCCTAGTTACTGGAAAAAGGGGGATCTGGGTGGAGGAGGCCTAGTCCTGATTTGAGCAGGCTTGGAAATCTCAGTTCTGGATCCCACACACCTCGGTTCCTCTGCCAGTTTCTTCGTGCAAGAGGCTTGTCTGAGCGTATGGAGAGTGGCCTTGAGCAAGGCTGTGACTGGGTTCTGGAGCTCTTCAGCTGCTGGGGCTCTGCTTGGGGCGAGGAAGGAAATTCAACCGCTTATTGTCTAGTTCTCCCTGTCAGAGAACCTGGCAAGCTACCGAGAGTATCCTGCCCACATGGCAAAGCCTGGCAAGCTCCCCGTGGCGTATTTGATAAGACAAAAAACAATAACAGTGATAGGTCTCATTCCCCTGATCCTGAAAGAGCCTCCATTGTGGCACCATTGGGAAGGACGAGTAAAGAGAGGCTGCTAAAATCTCAGGGCTAGGACAAATGGAGACATTACTGGTGCCCACTTGAGCAAATCGATGAACAATGGAATGACAGTGATACAGTGTGATACAGTGATATATAACCCCACTACCTAGAACAGAGTCCTTAAGTAGTATGCACTCAACAGAACTTTGTTGAGAGAAGAAAAAATCGAATATACAAATTACAAATTGCTATAATTGCTTATATGAGAGAGCTTTTTCCAAATTTAGGGTATCTGAACAGAATTTAACAAAACATTGACTTTTATAGCTAGACTTAAAATATGAGCATATGTTCACTAACAGAGAGATGTGTTCAGGTAGAAGGGAGAGATGCACATGTTAGAATGAATGGTGTGTTGGCAGAATTAGTGCATAACTGTATTTGAGATGGACAGTGGGGTGGTGCAGTGGTAATGGGTACAGTGAAACATACACATACAGAGCAGGTCACCATAAAACCTTTATGAGCTATGCTAATATGTCTGGTATTTTCTTTGGGAGAATGGCTGCCCCTCAGAGAAGTTAAGAAGAGAAGTGACAAGCACTTCAGAAAAGTTACACCAGTAGCCATATAGTTTGTTGATGGGAGAGAGAAGGGTGGGAAGACAGGAGGTACTATAGAAATCAGTGACAAATCTTACCTCCCAGGCTGGGAAATAGCAAAAAAGCTGCAGAACAGTTGGTGGAGTTAGATAATATCACTGATTGCTTGTGAGATGGGAGCTAATGGAGGAACAGTTAGAATATCTATACTTTGCAGTTTTAGTTAAACAGATTAAATTGTAGAATTTCCAACATATCTTTGCATATATGAACTTCCAGTAGATACCCAAGATAACTATAAAATATATCCTTGTACTTACCTATGTGTATTCTCCTCACACAAAATTTACAAAGTTGTGGAAGAATATGTGTTACAGGGAATAGGTGTATCATGGAAATATTGGCATGGGAAATCCCACACTAAGATTTATACTCACTTGCTTTGTACAAAGTGTTGCACACCACAAATGTGCAAGCTACAATATTTCCCCTTAATAAGTAATTAAAACACTTGTTTTAGTTCTTGTATCTTTCTATTTCAGTATTGCATATTATAAAGAAGGTCTAAAAAAAACTCAGTTTCCCTCCTTGTTCAAGTGTGCTTCTGAAATTTGAAAATCCCCAACAATGTAAACTTGATGATGCTAGGTATCCTTTACTCAGTTCTGTGTATCAATCACTGTGCTAAGAATTAGTACCTCACATGAAATAATATCATTTCATTCAGTCTTTATTACAATCACATGGTTATAAGCACCATTATTGTTTATAATTTTTATGGGACAAGTGACACAGGGAAGTTACATGATTTGGGAAATACCACAAAGTAAAGAAATGGTAAAGCTAGACCAGGAGTTCAGGGTTTTGTGGCTCCAAATACTTTGCTCTTCTGTTGAGACAATGGCTGTCCATGTGATTTTCAGGCTTTTTAACAAGTCTTTTTAACAACATGATTTTGCTAACATGAAATAAAAGTCTAGAATTTTTCCTTCATCAATCAGTTTTAGTAATAAGTGCTAGCTTAATGTTTCTGATTATAATTCATTTCAAAATTATGCTCAATAATGTTTTTATTAGGTTTGTGCTCCTCACAGATTTATGTGTTCCTATCAAGTTTCTCAATTGCTGCATAACTAAGCAATGCTCATTTCAGCACTTAAATCTGACAGATGTAAACTGTGGGAACTGGCAATAGAATGAGAATCCCTGATTTTCAATGTTCCCTGTGTTAATTTTTTTAGTTCCAACTCCATATTTTCACTGCATTTAATACGCATCATAAAAGTGTCTCTTTGGTGAGTTCATTACATAAACTCTTTGATGGTAGCCAGGGTCTTTGGAATTGCTGTTAGGCATAGTGGAAATAATTAGCATTGTATTTCTGTGCTATTTTTGGAACAAATAACTACAGTCAGTTTCTCAAATAACTTAATTACTATTAATCAGTGTGATAATATGAAGCTCTGTAGCAGTTAGTGGGTAGAAACTCTTCACTCAGCAATTACTTCCCTCTTTTGAGAAAGAATGATGACTTTTATAGCTTGAAGTTCAAAAGATAAGCTTTTACTATGTCCATAATTTTAAAAAGAAGTATCTGTAGTTATTCTACTGGGAAATATTAAAAGAAATTGTTAAAATTTATGAGCATTCAAAATTGCTGGAAAAGTTGCTGATAATTTGAAGGAATTTAAAGGGATTAATAATCTACATAGCAAAAGTAACTTGAGGTATATATTCATTCAGTTAAGATAATTAAGAGATTTAAATATTTAAAAACAGTTACTATTTTATTGAATATTCAGTATATTGAGGTAACTGGTTTGCAAGAGTGTTAATGTTTTTATTGCAGAGGTTTAGTGTTACAGTGCACCACTCAAGAGTCAATTTCCTTCTATCCTGTCCATCGGGACCTTTCCTTGAAAGTGATTTATGCATTTAGGCAGAAGCAAACTGAAGGTGTCTTTCTCAAACAAGAAAAATAATAAAGAAGAAGTCCAAGTCAATCTGTTGTGTTTAGAGTAGGGAAGGTAAACAAAACCTGTGTAGTGTTTGTCTGTGGGTGAAGCGTGGAGACCTTCATAACAGAGGCTGAAAGGGCAAAATGTAGCGTACAATTGAACAGTGTTGTGGAGTTGATGGACTCCCCTTCCTCAGTCCCTCAATTTGCTCTCTCTCTCTCTCTCTCTCTCTCTCTCTCTCTCTCTCTCACACACACACACACACACACACACACACACACACATTGGATTTTGGGCCACACTAGGGGTTCTCAGGGTTTACTCCTGGCTTGGTACTCAGGAATCACTCCTTGCGGGTCTCATAGGATCATATGGGTGCTGGGGATTGAACCCAAGTTACCTGTATGCAAGGCAATTGCTTTACCACTGTACTATTAGATATTTTTTGCCTCTTCACATGAGATTTCATTTTGGGAACAGATGTATTACTGCATCTTTTTCTGTATCTGATATAGATGATGTTAATCATTCTGTAATAAACTGCATATCTATTCTTTGTATAGTATATTTTTAATGTTCTCTAAAATCTCTGTCAGGTGTTAGATGTCTTTCAGTAGCATTAGTAGAAAAGTTTCAAGCATATCTATGTAATGAGCGAACATTATTACTTCCTTGGAATGCTTCTCTAATACAAACTGTCTTTATACTTTTAAATGTAATAAAGTAGTTGACTTAGCATTGAAACAAAAACTGAAACTAAATCTTAAATTATTTTTACCCTTCTATTATTTTGTATAACTTTATTGAGGGATGATTCATATTTTATGCTTTAAACTTGACATTTTATTTTATTTGTGACAGTGTTCCAGAGATACTCTTGGTTTTGTGCTCTGAAGTCATTCCTGGTAGTGCTCAGGGAACTGTAGCTGGTGTTTGGGATAAACCCAGGGTTGATTGCATGCAAATAAGCACCTTACCCTTCACGCATTATCTCTCTGGCCCCTAAACTTGCCATATTTTAAACTACATATTCTAGTTTGTAAACCTATTACATAATATTGGGGCTGGAATGATAGCACAGCAGGTAGGGCATTTGCCTTGCACTTGGCCAACCCAGGTTCGAATCACAGCATCCCATATGGTCCCCTGAGCACCGCCAGGAGTAATTCCTGAGTGTAGAACCAGGAGTAACCCCTGTGCATTGCCGGGTGTGACCCAAAAAGCAAAAAAAATAAAAAATAAACTTATTACATAATCTGATAGATTTTGACAAATATTCACCTATGAAATTGCCAAGACAAGCTAGTGGACATATCTATTATCTCAAAAGTTTGTGCGTTCATTTGTAATTGTTTTGTCCTGCATGTCTGTCTTCAGGCTAACACTATACTTGCTTTGTGTCAGTACACATTAGTTTTTAGTTTCCAGAACTTTATGTGCTTAGAACCACGTAGCATATATTCTTTTTGCCTTTATCATTTTATTTTTTATTTAATTTTTAACTACTGATATTTACTCTATGGTTAATAATAGGCACAATATTAGACCACAGAGCTCTAGAATTTCATCATCTTCCATTCTACTCTGCTTCAGTGAAACTGACCACTTTAGGTACTCTGCATA
Organism: Sorex araneus; assembly: GCF_027595985.1. Taxonomy (NCBI): domain Eukaryota; kingdom Metazoa; phylum Chordata; class Mammalia; order Eulipotyphla; family Soricidae; genus Sorex; species Sorex araneus. Next base: position 39,635,081 of record NC_073307.1, on the reverse strand, counting down.
AATGGGATCAGGAAATGATTGTCCTGTGATTAAGCCTTTCTCTTTTTATTAAGTATAATTAATATGAGGTTAATATACATTGAGCTTATATTTTTATTGTTGAGGAGTGTTTCTGTGCATGCATGCAAATATACAATAACTTGATTCATTCTCATTATGATGGACATTTGATTTGTTGCTAGTTTTTGCCTATTTCAATGAGGTTGGTAAAAGATGTGAATCTTTATGTGAAAATCTGATTGCAATCTTCTTTTAAAACTTAGAGGAGGGGCTGGAGCAATAGCACAGTGTGTAGGGTGTTGCCTTGCACACGGCTGACCCGAATTCGATTCCCAGCATCCCATATGGTCCCCTGCTCACCACCAGGGGTAATTCCTGAGTGCAGAGTCAGGAGTAACCCCTGTGCATCTCCAGGTATGACCCAAAAAGCAAAACAAAAAAAATTAGATAAGATGTGGAATAGCTTTGACTTGTAACTCAGTGTCAACTAGAAAAACACTAGAGACAAGTCAGTTTTGTTGCAGAAAAACCTGATTACTGTTGCTTAAAAGTTTATTGCACTTTTGGTAGCGGTAAGGGACAGTTATTGTGCATCAAAAATATTAGTTGTAAAATTCTTGCCTAAACTACAATAGTAGGGGCTGGAGCAATAGTACAGTGGTAGGGTGTTTGCCTTTCATGAGGGCAAACCGTGTTTTCTCCACCTTGTCGGGGAGCCCCGCAAGCTACCGAGAGTATCAAGCCTGCCTGGCAGAGCCTGGCAAGCTACCCGGGTATATTGAATATGCCAAAAACAGTAACAATAAGTCTCACAATGGGAGACATTACTGATGGTGATACTAAGATGCAGTAGCCCCTTTAGTTGAAAGTACACCGAATCTAATATTTATTTGAACAATATGGTTGAGGATCTCAGAGCTGCAGTTTTTTGTCCAATTTTCTGAATAAAAGCTACATTCAGCATCTTCAGGCTTTCCTTGGTAGCCTACTATTATCAGGTTTTGTTAACTCAATCAGGCCATCAATGGTTTTCTGCATAATAAACTACTTGTTTCTTAGCATGTCACCCGGCTCCTGCTTTATCAAGTTGTAGTATATTTTTCAGGTTCTGTTGGATGTAAATGCCTTTATCAGAGTCTCCCTCTCAATGAGTCTAAAGTAGCCCATAGCTCCTTGGTGATCCTTAGTGAATTTGCCATTTGGGTAAGTTTGTCAGTGCTTATCTCACTTATGAATTTTTCTGACAACAGTTCGTGAAATTGGGTCACAATTTGCTATTATCTTCACATACCATTAACTTTATACCACCATGCATTGGCAGGAGATGTTTCATCCATGAGAGTCTTTTTCTCCTCATTTTTACTCAAAAATTCTTTTCTGCTTTGGGGTCAGCTTCATGTTGTTCTCACCTTGAAGCATGTTATCATCATCTCTTATTCTCATTTTAAAGTTATTCCTATATTTAACAATCTCAAGGATAAGAGCTTATCCTGCATATGTTAGTCATTTGCCTGTGAAATTGATAGAACTCTATTATGTTATAAAGGAAAAAACCTCATGAGCCTGGATGTAGGACCTCATAAAGATCTATAAATGGGTTTTTCATTGGCCTCAAAATCACAGCTGGTGATATTTACTCACCCAAGAAAATAGTGGAAGCCCTCTAATTTTGTCTCAGAAAGAAAAGAAATGAAGATATTCTGACAATGAAAATCTATTACAGAATATTTTCTGTTCAAGAGTTTAACATGGCTCATACTCCTTGGTTCTCTTCAGTAGCTAATGGCTCTTAATGCTACCCCTTAGTGTATTAATAGAGTTGGAGTGGACAGACAATGTACTTGCCAATGCCTGCTTTGAAATAAAAAATGGGGTGGTGTTTGAGAAGCTAATATGGTTTTGAATAGCTACTGAGGCAAATATAGAGACCTATGAATTTGTTCAAGACCACAGAGAAGCTTTTTAGACTGTAGTGGGTGAAAATGCCTTCTGTTACTTTTAGGGGACATTTATTTCTCTTCTAATAATAACACCTCAATTTTTTCCTTAGCAGCATCATTCCTCCTAAAAGTGTGGATCCACAGAAAGCCACACCTTCCCTAGAATGATGGATCAACACTTACCAGACTTTGTTATATTTTTCAACTGATAGAAAATGTTTTAGAGCTAACAGACCCTAAAGCTTAGTACTTAACTAGGAACCTAACATTGTCCTAAGAGCTTTAGATATACTTACTTATTTATTCCCATAAATGATCCAGCTAGTTGACATTATTTTTATAGGATATAATTTAATCTTCCAAATGATTTGAAAAATAGATAACTCTTGACAGGTGACATGATTAAAGCTCAAAGAAATTAAACAACTTGATCAAAGGATCACAATTACTAAGTCTTGCTTGGAATTCTAGAAAATACTTTCTTTATAATAAGAACATATGCATCTGAGGACTTAAAAGTGACTGGCCTCTTTTTTTTTTTGCAGTGAACTCTATATTAATTCCTGGGAACTCCAGCAGATCTTTTCAACTCTGATGAGAGAAGCACATTTTTGAATGTGTAATAGAACATAAAGATGGATGGAGTCTGAATATTTTATGACATCATTAAGACACCCAACCCAAGATAGTTTCTTATGTGGAAAACTAAATGCTCATTACTTCACTTGGCATTACTGGAAGCCCACAGTATATATTGTACTGCACTGCACTGTCGTCCTGTTGTTCATTGACTTGCTCGAGTGGGACCAGTAATGTCTCCATTGTGAGACTTGTTGTTACTGTTTTTGGCATATTGAATACGCCAAGGGTAGCTTGCCGGGCTCTTTGAGATGGATGGAGGAATTGAACCCGGGTCAGCTGCGTGCAAGGCAGACACCCTACCCACTGTGCTATCACTCCAGCCCAGTAACAACAGTATATACATGGATATTATTTTCCACCACATGCAATTCTGATATATAGACCCAAAGCAGACTCATGGCCAACCCCAGGATATTTTTCTTTTTTTTTCTGTTTTTATTTTATTGAATCACCATGAAAAAAATACAAAGCTTTCAGGTTTAAGTCTCAGTCATACAATGATAGAACCCCATCTCTTCACCAGTACACATGTTCTACCACCAAGAACCCCAAAATACTTATAGCCATTCTTTGCCAGTATTTTCTTGCTACTACATCAGTTAAAACAGGGTATAATTAACCAGTAGGTTGTTTGAAACTTATTATACATAATCCAAATGTATAGTTATACATATATGCTATATACTGCTTAAATAAACATACGAAACCCATGCTAGCTTGATAATCTAAATTATATTACCATTGTGGGCTGGAGCAATAGCACAGTGGTTGGGCGTTCGCCTTTCACGTGACCAACCCGAGTTCGATTCCTCCGCCCCTCTCGGAGAGCTCGGCAAGCTACAGAGAGTATCTCGCCCGCACGGCAGAGCCTGGCAAGCTATCTGTGCATATTGGATATGCCAAAAACAGTAACAATAAGTCTACAATGGGAGATGTTAATGGTGCCCGCTCGAACAAACTGATGAGCAATAGGGTGACAGTGACAGTGATATTACCATCTGGGCTGGAGTGATAGCACAGTGGTAGGGCATTTGCCTTGCACGTGGCCGACCCTGGTTTGATTCCTCTGCCCCTCTTGGAGAGCCCGGCAAGCTACCGAGAGTATCACGCCTGCACGGCAGAGCCTGGCATGCTACCTGTGGCGTATTCAATATGCCAAAAACAGTAACAACAAGTCTCAAAATGGAGACGTTACTGGTGCCCGTTCGAGCAAATCAATGAACAAGGGGATGACAGTGATACAGTGATATTACCATTTCTTCTTCTCTTGCTCTTCTGATTCTCTTTGAGTATTTCCTTTCTCCCTTTCCAACATTCTCCTTTCACTTTAAACAGAGCAGTATGAGTCAAAGAATAGCAGAATAGGGGCTGGAGCGATAGCACGATGGGTAGGGCATTTGCCTTGCACACAGCTGACTCGGATTCGATTCCTAGCATCCTATATGGTCCCCCGAGCCCAGGGGTTAATTTCTGAGTTGCATGGCCCAGGAGTAGTCCCTGTGCATTGCTAGGTGTGACCCAAAAAGCCAAAAAAAAATGGCAAAATAAAAAGATTATTTTGTGGCGTATAGTGTTTCTATATAAAACACTTTGAAAGACCATTCAAGCAGATATACGAAGTGAAAGACAAACTGTCTAATTTAAGACAGGATGCGGTATCTCTGACTTTACACTCACTTCAGTTTCAGAAGGAACAGTTCCATCTATTCTTCAAACCACTCAATGCTTTCAGCAGTAGGTAAATAAAGCACAGCAGATTTTCACTCAGCATGGACACACATCATATTTTTTAGATGTTTCTCTTTATTTCAACTTAAAAAGTGAAACAGTAGCTTGGAATCATCTCTTTTGGGAAAGAAAAAAAATATATAGTAGTAAGAAGGTAATATTTTAAATATTAATTTATTTCTGGCTTCCTAAGCAGTGCTGGGGGTGAGGATATGTCTGCGGGTCACTCTCAGCAGGATGTGGTCAACTGGGCTGGATGGGTCAAGGCCTGGAATGAAAATGTGACACTGATATTCTGGGTCCTTCAGTGCCACTCTTAGCAGCGCTCTGGGAGGATCATGTAATGCTGGAAATTAAACCAGAATTTTGGGCATGCAAGGCATGCACTACTGACCCTGGTGCAATCTCCTTGTCAGTAAAAGATAAGTTTAATCATGTTTTAAATTATGTGTTAACTTGAACATGAGCATGTAAAGATCTACTACTCAGAATCCTCAAGGTGAGACCTGCATCCCTTCCTGGATTGTTAGAGAGAACTCTAAGGAAATATGCTTCTGATACTTGCGTTAGTTTCCTGTATTTGGCATACAACATTGTACTCTGAGTACATTTTAGTTTGTTTCTTTTTGGGACACACCTGGCAGTGTTTGGGGCTTACTCTTGGCTTTGTGCTTAGGGATTACTCCTGCTGGGGGACTATATGGAGTGCCTGGGATTGAATCTGGGTCAGCTGTGTGCAAAACAAAGAGCCTACCTGCTGCACTATTGCTCCAGCCCCTCCTCTGAGCATTGTTTGTAACCTTGGAGACCCTCAAGCACTGCTGGGTGTCACCCTAGAAGCACAGGGCACCACCAAAGTGGCCCAGACATCCCCAGCATTGCAAAGGGTCTGAGCAGCATTGCATTCTTGGGTCCTGGTGCTGAACTGATGTCGCAGTTGGCTGAGAATTGCCTATGAAGCCCCGAGATCTCCTGAGTTCTACTTGGGTACCCATAAGGTTATGAAAGCTCCCAAAGAAACTAAAGATAAATCCTATTGTTTTGGAGGTCAGAAGTTCAAAACTGGGTGAACGGGCTAATTTGAAAGTGGCAGCAGGACTTTATTACTTCCTGGAGTTTCTGAAAAAGATCCTATTTTCTTGCCTTTTCTAGTTTCTGGAGACTTCTTTTGATCCGTGGATTGTGGTCCTCTTCCGTCTTCAAAGCCAACAATGCCTGCTTGAATTCATCACACACCACATCACTCATACTCTGGCTCTTCTGCTTGTCTTTTGCTCGCTACAATAAACTTTTGTGGTTCATGATGGTTAATCTTTTTATCTTTAGGTCAACCAGTTAACATTATTCTTCCATTTGAACCTTTATTTTCTCTTGCCATATAACATGAGTAAGGTTACAGACTCTGGGAATTCTATAATTGGGAGGAAAGGACATTATTCTTCTGGATACCTTACTTGAAGAATAACTAGAAATTATTTAGGCAATTGAGGACATGTAGAAAAGATAGAGAGGATTTTAGCTCTTATTCATGAAGGCCTTGCACGGTATGTGTAAAGAAAGGATCGCTGGACATGCAATGAGAAACTCTGTGTAGGAAGTCTAAAGGAAGGAGGTGAATTTTCAGTGAACTGTGAAAAACCCACATTTTGCAACTTCTGTAATCTCCATTCAGCTCATTATTTTTTAGTAGATATTCTAGCTTTAAAATATCTTTTCTTAAGATTGAACAGCATGCTATTTTGTCAAAAGTCAAGATAAATGAAGGAACCCTGTTAGAATTATGAGACTGCACCTAAAGAGTAAACAAAGATAAATGGTAGACCAGAAGAAACATGAGTGTGTCTCTGAAGACATAATAGTTGAAAACTCCCCAAACTAAGAAAAGACCTAGCCATAGATACCCAGGAAGCTGATAGAAACCCTGTATTTCTACTTTTAATGATTTTTTTAAAGGAGAAGATTTTCTTCCAAGCATCATTCAGGGAGCCCAGGGGTCAGTCTCAGTGGTGCCCCGTAAACTTGACCAACATTTCAATGCTCGAGCCTAAGAATGTGGAGCCTTGGCTTCCAGCACTACCCCCAACAATGCTGGGGTGCAATGTGGAACTGAGAAGAGAACATGGGTGTCACCCTCATCCTTGGAATATCTCCCGTGACCCTGAAAACCCACTTTTATAACTCAAAAGTCATTATTGTGAAGTTATCAAAAGAAAGTGATAAAGAGAGGATATTAAAGGCTGCTAGTGGTAAACTGTGACACATACAAAAGGCATCCCGCTCATGCTATCAAGATATCATCAGAAACGATATAGACTAGGAGAGAGGAATGACACACTTCCAGCTCTCAAATCTAAAAATTTTCAGTTAAGATTATTTTAGCCTGAAATACTGTCATTAAAATATGATAGAAGAATAAAGTTTTTTTTTTTATTTTCAGGTTGGCATAGGCTAATGATTTGCTCCATGAAAACTGCAGATAGTTTCTGTTTTTGGAGCGAGGGTACACCCAGCTCAGGACTTATTCCTGGCTCTGTACTCAAGGATGACTTCTGGCAATGTTCAGGGGACCATATGAGGTGCCTGGGATCTAACCTGGCAAGGTGTGTGCAAGGTAAGCACCCTGCTGGCTTATCTTGCCACACCTGCTGAGAGTTTTTTCTTTGAAAGGAAAAGCAAAAGCTAAAGAGCATACAATCTTGAACATGGTGAGGAATAGTAATACAGAATCATAGATCTTGATTATATATTACTATCAGAACTTGAAGTGATTATACTGAGTGAAATTATGATTATGCTAAGTGACATTAATCAGGATGGTTTTATGGAAATAAGTCAGAAAATAGTTATTAGATGGTTTCATTCATGTGGAATACAACCAAAAAAATAAACCTGGCAAAACACAACACTTAGATTATGAAAAATATAGTGGTTAGCAGAGGGAAAAGGAAAGAGACTATAGGAGGAATGAGTAGAGAAAGTTATTGTGGTTGTGTAATGGCCCTGGAATTTGCTAGTGTAATGGCTCTGGTAGTGGGTATGATAAGGCTTGTTCACATGCAGGTTGGAAGTTGTATTCCCAGAGTTTTATGGAATTACAGGCCAATGATAAATGCATGGTTTTGTTGATACAAGCAAACATTTGAAGTGGACAGTTGCCTTTCAGATAATTACAAAAGCAGAGAGAAGGCATGAAGCTTTTATTTAAAAAAGAATAGAAAATAAGGTAGATACAAAAGACAATACCTACTTCCCCCAGTCAACCTTGTTTGGGGTGAAAAGACCAGAGTTGTAATGGTGTGTGGGAATTGCATATCTGGTAGAGGGACAGAAAATTACTGAAGTTTCAGTTGGCAGATCGGAGACTAGAGCAGAAGTGTCTCCAGGTTGGGCCTAGAAATTGTATCCAACACATTAGTTTTGTTTTGTTTGCAGCAGTATGACTATGGAATACCAGCAACATATCTCTGTACTTTCTTCTTGATATATTCCTTACATTTCTATTGTTCAAGCATTTCGCCAAATTGTAGAAATTGTCAGACTTTTTTTTTCTTCAAATATTTCCTTTCTATATTCTCTGAACTCTTGGTTTCTATTGACATAAATGTTGGGTTTAGTAATCTTGTTTCAGAGGCTCACTGGAGCTGCATTCATTTTTTAAATTTTTAAATTTTAAATTTTATTTTATAAAGCAGTTCACAATATTTGATTATATTTAATATTTGAAAACCAATTCCACCACCAATACAGTTTCCCACCACCATATTTTGGATGTTTCTATCTTGAACCCAAATCTCTGCCCCAAAGCAGAACCAAAATAGTTTATTTTGTATTGGGTTGGAGTGATAGCACAGCGGGTAGGACGTTAGCCTTGCACGAGGCCGACCTGGCTTTGATTCCTCCATCCCTCTCGACCTGGCAAGCTACTGAGAGTATCCCGCCCGCATGGCAGAGCCTGGCAAGCTACACGTGGCATATTCGATATGCCAGAAACAGTAACAAGTCTCACAATGGAGACGTTACTGGTGCCCGCTCTAGCAAGTCGACGAACAATGGGAAGACAGTGCTACAGTGCTATCATGAGATATAGTTACAAAGCTGTCATGATCCAGTTTCAGTTATACAATGTTCCAAGAGGAATGGGTATTCCTCTGCCAGTATATATTTCCTACCACAAATGACCCCATAAATATTTCCCGAGGGTGCAAAAAAGCACAGTAGAAATGACACCTGCACTTGTATGTTCATTGCAGCACTGTTCACAATAGCCATAATCTGGAAACAACCTGAGTGTCTGAGAACAAATGACTGCTTAAACTTTGGTACATCTACACAATGAAATACTATGCAGCTTTAGGAAAGATGAAGTCATGAAATTTTCTTATAAGTGGATGGTCATGGAAAGTATCATGCTAAGTGAAATGAGTCAGAAAGTGAGGGACAGACATAAAAGACTGCACTCATTTGTGGAATATAAAATAACATAATATGAGACTTTAAAAATCTTTAAAATCTTTAAAAATTATTACTTTCAAGCGATCCAGTAGATGTTTCTCTTTTGTTGATTTTAGATGGCCTATATTGTATGTAGATAATTATATTTTCCTTTTAATTCTTTTATATTTTATAGTGATTTTTAGCATTTTTTCAATGTTTGGTCCAAATATATAGCTGGGAATACTAGAATTAAGGTAGTGATAGTAGTATATTATATATAATTTTTGATATCTAAAACAAATGCTGGCATTTCAACAGTGTGTTGTGTGCTATATTTTAGAGCTATTCTTTATGAAAGCAAGCTTTTTTTTGTAATAATGAATGAATGTTTTTTTTTCCATCTGTGAACTAATTATGTACCTTTAGTTTTTTAAATTACACCAGCAAATTATTTCATGTTAAACTAATTATACAATCCTGGGGAATTCTGAGTAACAATGCAATATCATATTTATTCATAGCAAAATTAGGTTCATTATTATATTTTTAGAGTTTTTGAATCAGTGTTTGTGAGTGATCTTTCTCTATAATTTTCCTTTCTTGCTCATCTTATTAAGCATTGTTATAGAGGTCTTACTTATTCCTTACAATGACTTGTAGATTGTTCACTTTTTTAATATATTTTGTCAAAATGTGTATGAAAATAGTCATTTGGTTTTAGGTTTTTATAATCACCAGTAAAACTGTCTACAGAATTATGATTTTAGATTCCTTTTATGAATATATTAACAATTTCAGGGGAGTGCCTGATTTTAATTAAATTTCAGAAAAGTAAAAGTTTCTAGGATCTTGTTTATTTTATCTAATTTTTAATAAAAAGTAGCCATGCTTTCCTTTATTATCTATCTAATATCTGTTGCACTCGGAATTGTGTGGCTTTCCCATAAACTAAATTTATTTGTACCTTGTTTTCATTTTGTTATGGCAATGCTAGTAAACTTTATTATGTATTTCAAGAATTATTCATTTTGTTCCTCTTTTCTACTATAAATGTGTATATAAGAAAGACCTTCCTGACTCCCTATCAGGCTCAAGGTCAGAAACACCACCTAGGGTTGTTCCTCTTCTCCTTAGTCCAATAACTTAATTAACATCTTGATTAACATATTAATTCTACTTGTTAATATTAGTTATTTTTGTATGGGTACATTAAGAGATAAGTTGAGGCTTGTAGGGCAGCTCTCCTGGGAACATCTTGCCACAGACTCAGACTACAGTGCTCAGGCCAGATTAATCTTTCTTAACCTTAGCAGGGTCCGAATCTAGTTATTACTTTTTGAATCATAACAGAATTTTTCCATGACCATGCTCTTAACTGGCAGTTAAGCTTTATGGCACTTTGGCCAGGCCCATTTTGATGCCAGGGTAGCACATAGCTCACCGCGCTTGCCCTGGGTCCATCCAGTCCCTCATCGGGACTCTGCTTTGGAGGTGTTAGGAAGTAAGGGCAACTGAGGTTTAGGTCAAGAGAACAGATGTCCAGGAGAAAAATATCATTTAAAGTCAATTAACTCCCATGTTACAAAAGCATAGCATTAACTGTCTTCTTGTGCCCATACAAAAAGGACATTGCTCTGAATTATGCAAAGTTCTTAAGGAGAAGAGAAAAACAATATTTACAAGTCAACAGAGCACAAAGAAAGAAGTTACAAATAAACATAGATGAATGGGAGTAAGCCAATTAGCCTAAGCTCCCTGTGGCAAGGCAGAAAGGACAAACCAATGTTATCCTACATAAATGTATGTTTATACTTTTGTTATATACACAGTTTTATTAGTTTTCTCAGTTTTCTTATTTTTTATGTTATCTGGACTATTCATTCTCATTAATGGGGGTGGATAAAAATTTAATAATAATTTAAACCTCTCTCCTAGTAAACTTTTTTTTGGTGGATAACCATAATGTTTTTGGTTATCCACAAAAAAAAGCCAAAATTATATGCCTTATGAAGATGTCTATATATTTTATGGAATATTGTTAATATAAGTCAATTAAATATTTTTATTCTTATTATGCATTATAATTTTAGAAGTATATTTTCTTTAGTTGTTTTTATTAATATTCTAATGGTAAGAGAAAACATTTTTAAAAGTTTATCTTTATATTACAAGTTTTCTAATTTCTTAACATTTGCCTCAAAATCTGGTAATCAATTTTCATAGCATTCTAGTTATTCTTGGAAAAAATGTGGTTTTATTTCTTGTATACCAGTTCAGATTTGTAAATCATATTGTTTGTTCTCTATCATTCTGACTTTTATAACTCTCCTTGAAATATATATTCAAAGAGAGAACTTTGAATGCATGAACATCAAATCCTGATGGATGTTGCTTCAGTTTCTTTATTTGGTGGGGTTTGGGAGTGGTCTTTCAAGCAGGTCTCTCAAGGGAGACGCTTGGCCAACCGGGGGAGATTATTCAGTGCTAGGCCCTGAGGATGTGGCACTGCCAGAGCATTGCCATATCAGGGTAGAACTGCGGACATGTAACTGAGCCCCGACACTCTCCCCAGGCCTTAAAGATTTTTGTGTGTTTGTTTGAGAACCATATCCAGCAGGACATGCAGGAGTGTAGGTGTTGCAGACTGAAGCCAGGCTTCTGCATGCACAGAGAAGCACAGCTCCAACCCTTAAGCTAGCTCCCTCTCTGTCAATTTCTTTCTTTCTCTCTTTCTCTTTCTCTCTCTCTTTCTCCCTCCTCCCTCTCTCTCTTCCTTCCTTCCTTTCTTTCTTTCTTTCTTTCTTTCTTTCTTTCTTTCTTTCTTTCTTTCTTTCTTTCTTTCTTTCTTTCTTTCTTTCTTTCTTTCTTTCTTTCTTTCTTTCTTTCTTTCTCTCTCTCTCTCTTTCTTTCTTTCTTTTCTCTCTCTCTTTCTTTCTTTCTTTCTTTCTTTCTTTCTTTCTTTCTTTCTTTCTTTCTTTCTTTCTTTCTTTCTTTCTTTCTTTCTTTCTTTCTTTCTCTCTCTCTCTCTTCTTTCTTTCTTTCTTTTTCTCTCTCTCTCTCTCTCTTTCTTTCTTTCTTTCTTTCTTTCTTTCTTTCTTTCTTTCTTTCTTTCTTTCTTTCTTTCTTTCTTTCTTTCTCTCTCTCTCTTTCTTTCTTTCTTTCTTTTTCTCTCTCTCTCTCTTTCTTTCTTTCTTTCTTTCTTTCTTTCTTTCTTTCTTTCTTTCTTTCTTTCTTTCTTTCTTTCTTTCTTTCTTTCTTTCTTTCTTTCTTTCTCTCTCTTTCTTTCTTTCTCTCTTTCTTTCTTTCTTTCTTTCTTTCTTTCTTTCTTTCTTTCTTTCTTTCTTTCTTTCTTTCTTTCTTTCTTTCTTTCTTTCTTTCTTTCTTTCTTTCTTTCTTTCTTTCTTTCTTTCTTTCTTTCTTTCTTTCTTTCTTTCTTTCTTTCTTTCTTCTTTTTGGATCACACCTGGCTCAGGGGTTACTCCTGGCTTTGCACTCAGGAATCACTCCTGGCGGTGACCAGGGATGGGATGCTGGGCTCGAACCCAGGTCAGCCGCGTGCAAGGCAAACGCCTTACCCGCTAAGCTATCGCTCCAGCCCCTGGTTTGTCAATTTCTTAAAAACATTTTGTCATGTTGCTTTATATGTTTTCCAGCTACCCTGGCTAGATCCAAGTTTAGAAATGTTAAGTCTGACAGACATTATTAGTTCTAGAGGTGGTTTTTTTTTGGTTGCTATTATACATTTTGTATTTTGATATTCATAAGACTTTTGCCTGAGATTTTAGTTTTTCTCCCTTTTGGGGTTGGAAGGTGTGCTCTTAAGTGGTGCTACTGTTGATTGAATGACTGTGCTGGTCAATGGTTGAATTCAAGGGCCAAGATCAGAAAGACAGTACAGGGTGTATGTGTTTCCATCCTGGTTGGGACCCTCATTTGATTCCCAGGACCCTGGACAGGGTACCCCAAGCACTGCCAGGAGAGATCCCTGAGCGCAGAGCCCAAATGCAGCAAAAAGGACAAATGCAGCAAAAAAGGACAAGAAACCAAAGTAACCAGATGAAAATTTAGTTTGACAAATATATCTGTAAGGAGCATTTTATACATTTACATATGTTATGATTAGTCTTATTTTGGTTTAGTTTTACTATCTTATTTCATACTTTCTGTTCATTCTGCCATAGTTATGTTTTCAGTACAACATTCATTGTATGTCAGTTCAAATTTGCAAATCATGTTTGTTCTCTAACGTTCTGATTTTTATGTCTGCTCGAAATTTATGTTTAAAGAGAAGTATGTATGAAAATCTAATTATGATAGGTGTTTTCAGTTTCTTTTGGAGGGATGTACTTTGAATTGCATTTTGATTTATGTGCCTTTTCTGAATATTTTAGACTATTCAGATAGTTTTTAGTATTTCAAAAATCAAGACAGTTGACTATTTAATGTTTCTGTTAACAATGACGATAGCCTTTTACATGCAATTTTATTTCTTTTTAAAAAGTTTATTTTTAAAATTTATTTCAATGTAGACAAAGCCACAGCTGTTGATACAGTTCAAGAGTTGAAACTGCTGAGATAATAAAGCAGCAATATCAAAATCAAAAAGTATAAAAATCAATTTTAAGTGAAAATTGTCTTATCTGACAACAGGGTTAAGTTTGTAATCTAAGAATTTATTAAGCTCTTTGTTGCTAAATGAGCCTTTAGTGTTGCTGTTTTTATTTGTTGTGTTTATTTGGCTTCTATGTTACTTTCCCATCTAATTGGTGTGCTTTTACTGGAATTTCAGTATTTTTTTTTAATTTTTTATTGAGTCACCATGTGGAAAGTTACAAAGTTTTCAGGTTTAAATCTCAGTTATACAATGCTCGAATACCCATCCCTTCACCAGTGCTCATATTCCACCACCAAGAATCCCAGTATAGCTCCACCCCGCCCCCTCACACCCCTAATCCCCCCACGCCCCTAGCGCCCCACCCTAAGCCCCCCCCCCCCCCGCCTGTGTAACTAATAAATTTCACTTTACTTTCACTTTGATTGCATACGATATTTCAACAAAACTCACTGTTATTGTTTGGAGAGTAAAAATATGGAACGCTTAACGAATTTGCGTATCATCCTTGCGCAGGGGCCATGCTAATCTTCTCTGTATCGTTCCAATTTTAGTATATGTGCTGCTGAAGCGAGCACTGGAATTTCAGTATTGAGGAATTATGAGGTGTCCAGAAACTTTAGGATCTATAGTCTGGGCCGTTAGTGAAGCTGTGGAGTTGAGCCCTTGGTGTGGATGGCTGTGAGTACAGCTACCAGGGGTGGTACTCAGCTTACCCACTTCCTGAGGGCGCTGGAAGTTTTCAGCCACAGGGACCGGTGTTTCCACGAACGTGCACTTTGTGATGTGCATCTCCTCAAAGATTTAGTCAGGAATCAGGAGAGTGGGGCCTGTGGGTGAGTCAACATGGTGGCGGCTATGGGAGGTCGGCTGCAACTTTTATTTCTAACCCATTTTCTTGGAATCCCTGTAGCAGCAGTGTTTATTAATGGCAGTATGAAGGCAAGTCTAGATTAACTTACATATTTATTAATTTCTTACTTCAGTACATGTTTGTCTGTATCATTTTGAATTACTTTCTGTTTGAAAAATAATATCCTTGTTCTGTCAGTGGCAAACAAGCATGTTATATATTTAAAAAAAATCCTTATTTTATCATAGTGCCTTGAAATAATTTCCTCTGGGAATGTAATTTTAGGTTGGCAGTGATTTTCCCTAAGCAAGTTTATCTGTTGTCTATTTCTTGTCCCTGATATTGAGAGAGAAGCAAACATCAGTATCATTTTTATTCCTACGTAGGACATTTTTCTAAATTTTTTTTTCTAATTGCTAGAAATTCTTCTGTCTTTGGGCTCTAAGACTTTTCACTAGAATAATTCATAATATGTAATTAAAAAAGAAGAAGAAACAACTTTGTTTGACCTGAAGTCATCAGAATTCCTAATCAGCAGAATGACATTCTTTAGAATTTCACTTTTACAAAACTGTCTTTTATCTTCCTATCATTTCTATTCCTGGAACTCTTATGTTCCAGAATATTTTCCCTGTGATCTTTTTCTTTTAATACTTTTTTTTTGTGTGCGTTAGCCCACATACATATAATAGTGATAGACGCTGAGACCAATTTATATGAACTATGTAGACTAATATATTATGCCATTATTTTTAAAGGTTTAATGATTGCCTTTTAATTTATATAAGTTCTACCTGATTCTTTTCACTAATTTCAGGGGGAGGGGCTCCCTAAGTAGTGCTTGGGAGCCTGGAACCCACTCCTGATGCTACTCAGCCACCTGGATCAGTGATTATTATTAGAGCTCTAGGAGAACGCTAGTGTACAGGGATATACTACTACTCAGGCCTGCAACTTGTGAAGCCAGCAGGGCGGCCTCCACAGTGCTCAGGGCTGCACTTGCTGGGGTTCAATTTGGGGCTGTCTGCACCCTAGCCCAAGTACTATCTCCTCAGCTTCTATTTGGTTATTTTTCTTTTCTTTTTCTTTTTTTTTTTTGGTCTTTTGGGGCCACAACCAGCAGTGCTCAAGAATTACTACTGACTCTGCTCTCATGGATCACTCCTGGCAGGGCTCGGGACCATGAGGGTGCCAGGTATAGAACCTGGGTTGAATTCCTCAAGATAAGTCCCTTATCTATACTGTCTATACAAACTGTACGATCACTTTTCCTCTATTTGGTTACATTTTTAATAATCATTTTGTGTTGTTAACTCTGCTTTTATCCTTAAAATTAGCTTTACTTTCTGTTTTTATGTTTGAGTATTTATTTATTGTTTTGGGCCTGGTTACTCAGCTGTTTTCAGGGCTTACTCTTAGTAAACATATGTGTTTGAATATTGATTTCTTGTTTCAGGATAGTTGCTCAGTTGTTTTCAGGGCTTACTCCTTGCTTTGTGTTGAGGAATTGCTCTGAGTGGTGCTCAGAGGACCACTTGCAGTACTGGGGGTTGAACCAGGATTGCTTATATGTAAGATATGTGCCTTAACTTCAGTACAATCTCTCAGCCCCTTGTTGAATTTTTTTTTTTTTTGGTTTTTGGGTCACACCTGGCAATACTCAGGGGTTACTCCTGGCTTTGCACTCAGGAATTACTCCTGGCGTGCTCAAGGGACGATATGGGTTGCTGGGAATCGAACCCGGGTCGGCCGTGTGCAAAACAAACACCCTACCTGCTGTGCTATCGCTTTAGCCCCCCTTGTTGAAATAGGTTTTATCTCTTCTATTATTATTATCAGAGTGTGGAAGATACTCAGTAATTCTTAATTAGATATTTCTGATTCTGAAGATTTTGTTTGTCTGGCTTTCTGACTGCTTTTACTCTTGGTTAATGCACCATAATTCAATGGTGTATCTATAAGGATTTTGGAATTTAAATTTATTTTCTTTGGAACTTCTTGTATGAAGAGTCCTCTAGAAAGGATTGTTAATTTTGCCAGCTTCTGAATGTGCTACCAATGTGGGACAGTTTTCAACTAAATTATTGGCTTTGTATTTTTAAACTAGAGAGTATGAATTCATTTTTCTAACAGCTGATTTCTTTGTTTTCTTTGCCACTTCTTTTCAGATCATCTTAATAAAAGAAAATTGTTTTATACTATTTTTTAGTGCACATGTGTTTTTTGTCTCTACACTGAAAGTGATTTATTTAGATTAGCACTCTTTAGTGGAAATATAAAGTAAGCCATATTTATGTATTATTGGTGGGAGCGATAACACAGTGGGTAGGTCCTTTGCCTTGCACGCAGCAGACTGGGGTTTGATTCCTCCACCCCTCTTGGAGAGCCTGGCAAGCTACCAAGAGTATCCTATCCGCATGGCAAAGCCTGGCAAGCTACCCATGGCGTATTCCATATGCCAAAAACAGTAATAAGAAGTCTCACAATGGAGACGTTACTGATGCCCGCCCGAGCAAATCAATGAGCAGCGGGATGACAAGTGACAGTGACAATGATTTTTACATTCTTTTCATTTACTCTCATTGAAATGGACATTTTACCTTTGGAGAACACAAACAATTTTGGTACTAGATTTTCCTTGAGAAAACCTGATAGGTGTTTATGATTTAAGATTTTACACTTGAAAAATAGATTTTAGTACACGAATTATTCCAAACATTGCCATGTGATTTTAGGTTAGCAAATTATTGGTTTAAAATTTTTTAAATAAATAAAATTAATTAAATTAAATATAATGACAAATGACAAATTAAATATAATGACAAAGAAGTCTCAATAGACAGGTTTCAGATACTCAAGTAACCACATTTGCCTAGTGACTATTTGGTTGGATCATCTAGCTCTAGGGTCTTGGTTTATGGGGGATCATTGTGACAGCGCAGGACTTACTTAATTTTTCTTGTGTTCCTTGAACATGATGAGATTGACAACAAATTTCAAGGTCAGTTGCATGACACAAATGCCCTTGTATAGTTGCCATCAATGATTTTTGTTCTCATTTTTATTCATGATGTTTCCTTTTTAAGTAGGAATTTCTAAAATAAGTTAAGTCCTCTTTTGGGGTTTCAGATTATTGATATCTTTATAATACTATCTTCACCTTATTAAAAAGTAGTGCTTCTGTGTCTGGGAATGTAGCGCATAGATGCTGCATACGTGAGACCTTCCATTAGCTTCCCCACATTGCTCTCCCCCACAGCAAAGTGTCGTAGTGGAGATCCAGTTATGATACCTACCGAGTTCTCAATTTTCCCTAGAATAGAATTCCATTGGAATCATTTGTTCCTGGATAAAGACCAGAATGATGTACTATAACACACAGCAGACAAGATTTTCCTGCAGCAAAAGGGGCTGGGGAGACAGCTCAGTGACTGGGAATACACTTTGCATGCCCTGGAACCTGGATCCCAACCCAGCACTGCATGACACTCTGAACACCAGCAGGTCTTGCTCTGGTGGCCCCAGTAATGCTGAACTGAGCATTGAACACCCTGGCCAGTTGGTGGAATATCATAGAACATGGGCCCTGGATTCCTTGAGTCCTGCTTGGTAGGTGCCCCTCTCAAAATAAAAGGTATCATCTCTTAAGTATCCCAGGATTTAGGGGGTAAAGGACCTCCCGCCATGATTTAAATGGCAAAAATAAAAAAGAGCATAGTAAAATGAGCTATTTTGCACCAGTGATAAATGTTAGTGAAATATTAACATTCTCTCTTTATTTTTAAGATTAATAATGGATATCATTTTTGTTGCACTTAAGATAGTAGAATAAGTGGGAGTGGCAAATGTTTCAAATAAAAATATGCACTCTGAAAGTTTTACTTGTTCTCTTTGAGAAATAGCAGCGAAGCTGTCTTTAGGGTGAATTTGGTAGACTATGTTTCATGACAGTAATAAATGTGATTGAAGAGAAGTTGTTTATAACCATCTTTTAGCTCTCATCCTGATTGCTGTTGCTCTTTAGGTTATAATCCTAACCCTCTTTTTCTTCTCTTATAGGCATTTCTTAATTTATGACAGGGCAAGCAAGAAAGACTAAGCTTTAAAGGGAAGTTTGTGGTCTATTTTTAAATGGAATAAAAAACCCAGACAGTTTCATTGTAAGACAAAGTGCAGCACAATATGTAGACTGCTGAAGCAACTTAGTGGTCTTTTGTTTGGGGGCCACACCTGGCATGCTCATGGTTCTGCATTCAGGAATCATTCCTGGTGGGGATCTGGGGACCATATGGGATGTCAGAGATTGAACCTGGGTTGGCTGCATGCAAGGCTAGTGTCCTACTTACTGTCCTACAATCTTGGCTTCACATACTACTATCTTTTAAGATGGACACATGGAGATTTTATATGTTGAAAAGAAGTTACATAATATTATAAAGCAGTTGACAACAACTTTTTTTGCTTATTTAGTTGCTACTCTAGTTACATAATGTGTATGTCAGAAGAATCTAGTTTCTTCGTACCATTTGTATCATTCATTTGTATCACTAAATATTTTTTTCATGAAGTAGCTTTATACTTGATAAGTTTTATAGTGGTCTATTAAGCAACTACTATAGGCAAGGCACAGTGTTATAAGATATTTCTAAATGAAATGAGATTTGCAAGAAATATACACATGAAAACCTGTGTTTTTGTCACTACAGATAAAATGTATACATGCATTTTTCCATAGTTTTATAAACAGAAGAAAAGTCACAAACATAGATGACTTGTTTGTCATCCAAGGATGATACATGATACAAAACTGCATGATACATCAAGTTACTTTTTGATAACTTGAATGTTTCACCCATGAAAGTACTGTTCTCTCCCTCCTTTTCTGTCTCCGACTCTTGTTCCTACCTACTCTCATTCTATCACTTTCATTTTTCTTTTTTCTCTATTTTGTATTTTTAATCAGCTTAATTAAAGAAGACCTCCGGAACCTAGTCACGGCCATGCTCAGGCCACTCTCCACACATTCGGACGAGCCTCACGAATGAAGGAACCGGCAGAGGAACCCAATAGTGCGGGACCCAGGGCTGAGATCTCCAAGGCTGCTTGGATCAGGACTGGGCCTCTTCCACCCAGATTCCCCATTTCCCAGTAGCTAGGCTGTCAAGTCACACCCGGAAACTGGCCCTGGTGCCATGTAATCCCATCAATGGCCAACATCCAGAGACTATAAAACCAAGCTTCTGGAAGCTCAGGGCCGAGACATCTGATAGCCTAGTTCTCCCTCTTGGAGAACCTGGCAAGCTACCAAGAGCTTACTGCCTGCACAGGAGAGCCTGGCAAGCTCCCTGTGACATATTCATATGCCAAAACCAGTAACAATGATCGGTCTCATTCCCCTGACCTTGAAGAGCCTCTAATGTGGCACCATTGGGAAGGACAAGTAAAAAGAGGCTGCTAAAATCTCAGAGTCAGCTAGGATGAATGGAGATGTTACTGGGCCCGCACGAGCGAATCGTTGATCAATGGGATGACAGTGATAGTGACAGCGTATTTTTAAACCTAATGTACACATTATTTTACATTTTAAGTCATTTCCAGTTCTAAGATAAGTGCAAAATCATTTTGAATCACCTCATTTCTCTCTTCTTGACCCCCAATGAGAAACATCTTTTGGATCCTTCTGTAAATTTCTACCACATGTGTGTGTATATATTCGTATACAAATGTGCATATATGTAAATATACATGTATATGTATATATATTATAGGTCAGGCTAGAGGGATAGCACAGAAGGTAGGGTATTTGCCTTGCACACCACCGACCTGGGTTTGATTCCTCCATCCCTCTTGGAGAGCCTGGCAAGCTACGGAGAGTATCCCGCCTGCACAGCAGAGCCTGGAAAGTACCCATGGTGCATTTGATATGCCCAAAACAGTAACAACAAGTCTCACAATGGAGACATTACTGGTGCCTGCTTGAGCAAATCGATGAGTGTAGGATGACATAGCCTCAGGTAGTTTAGGTTTATTGGATTACTCCCATTACAGTGCTCCTATTCCTCTTTGTTTATTTGTAGCTTCTTTCTTAGTGTTCTGTTGACTTGTAAATAATGTTTTTCTCTTCTCCTTGAGTCCTTTGCATAGTTTATTCAGAGCAAGTCCGTTTTGTATGGACACAGGAAGACTTAACAAATGTTATGCTTTTGTAACCTGGGAGTCATTTGACTCTACATGATATTTTCCTCCAGGGCATCTGTTCTCTTGACCTAAGCCTCAGCTGCCCTTACTTCCTAGCATCCCCAAAGCAGGGTCCTGACGACGTGGGACGAGAAGGACCCAGGGCAAATGGTGAGTTGTGTGCTACCCTGGCATCGAGATGGGCCTGGCCAAAGTGCCTAATGCTTAACTATAAGTTAAGAGCTTGATCATGGACAAATGTTGTCATGATCCAAACAGTGATAACTAGATTCGGGACCCTGCTAGGGTGAGGAATGATTAATCTGGCCTGAGTGCTGTGGTCTGAGACTGTGGCAAGATGTTGCCAGGAGAGCTGCCTTGCAAGCCTCAATGTATCCCTTGCTATGTCCATACAAAAATAACTAGTATTAAGATGTTAATAAGTTCCTGGACTAAGGAAAAGAAAAAAACCTTAAGAGTGAGGAAGGGCTTTGGAATGCCCTGCCCTCAGGAAGGGCTTTCTTATGTTGATTTTGCTACCTGGCTGGGGTAGCCTAGAAGGCAAGGTGGGAGAGAGAAGGAGGAGGAGACAGAGAAGCCAGAAAGAAGCGGCAGTAGATCCGGAGAGAGGCCAGAACTGGGAGTGCGGGAGATGAGAAAGATGGAAGATTGAATAAACAGTAACTAATCAGCAACCAGCTTGGTCCTCGTTCTTCCTTCGCCTCTCCTTGACCGCTGGCCGTCCTGATCCAGTCCACACACAGCGGTTCCAGGGAACGGAACTCGGGCGGCGAGACAGAAGCTCCCCCCCCCCCCCAGAGCCCGCGAGTGCACTCGCCCCTCAGCGAGCTTTAGTTTTTTACAGATGAGAAACAGGATGAAAGTGATACAGTGACAGTGATACTATATGTCATATTTTTCTTTGCCTTTTCTAAATTTGTCCTTATAAATTTTAATGTTTTTAGTAACTTTCCTTATCTTTATGGAAGAATTCATTTTCAGGTTGGAATAGTATTGTATTCTACTAGGTATTCCAAAACTGAGAAAACAAAAATGCCAATAAATTATTTTATTTACTTACTTACGTGTAGGCAAATGATATGCCTCTTGTATTTGACTAGTAAAAGTTTGTTTATTTAGAATTTTTATCAGCAGAAAATTCTCAATGTTCAAAATCCTGGGATAAATCAGTATTAACTTTCTGTTCAGCAATTAATAGCATTTTGGAAGATAGAAGTAAGTATATAAGTTATTGTCATAAGAGAACTACTACTTTTTTGTTCTTACAACTCATTGGTAAAATATCCTGGACACATAGACATTTTAGAAATATTTACTGTATGTACCTAAAACACTAGTCTTGCTGAATAAATTCTAAGTGATAGAAAAGATATTTACTTTTACATTTCTAGAATTTCCAGTAATTTTTAGAAATTGGGACAGTAACTTGAAGCAATACAATTAACTTTAGATAACCAGCTCACACAAATATTTTACTTTGATAAGAAAGTTTTTAAAAACTTTTTTTTAGTTTAAATAAAAGCAAAATTTTTACTGATTACAATGTTAGTTGTAGTTTCAAAAGACAAAGAAAATCAATGTGTAATAATTCAGTTTGTAAACTCTAAAGTTCAATTTTAATCTCTTACTTTTAAAATAATAAAGTATGTTCTAATTAATTTTAGCAATTTGGAATATATAAAAATATAGAATAATAAATTCATTTACTGTAAATGATGTTTTTATTTTTTAATATTTATAAAGTTGTCATCATTAACTTTGACCATTCTATATTTTTCAAGTTGAATGTTTTATTATTACATTGTCATTACTTCATTTAAAACTCCCTTTTAGCTATAAAATAAATTTAAAATCAGAAAATATTCTTTGTATTGCATATTCAAATTTCCTGATATTTATAGTTTTTAAGAGATATTATATCCAGAATGTTCATTTTGCCGTAAGCAATTTGTCTTTGCAAACCCAGGTTTTTCTTGGATGGATTATTGGGAGGTACTTCTGTTAGGATAATGGCTAAGATTTTTAAAGAAATTTAAATGCAGCTGGTAATAAACCCATTCTTCAAAATGCCAAAGGAACTTGTACTACCTGAAGAACATTTTATTAGAAAGTGTAGTGGAATAATAATATGTGAGTTTATGTCTCCATCTTGGATTCCACATACAATTTCCCACATATAATTCCATCAGAAAGTACTCTCCCCACCCTCACTCAATCAATTATACCCTCTTATTGGTGCATATTGAGCCAAATATATATATATGTATATATATAAATATAAATTTTATTGAATCACTGTGAGATAGTTACAAGCTTTCATGTTTGGGTTACAATCACACAATGATCAAACACCCATCCCTCCACCAGTGCACATTCCCCACCGCCAATATCCCCAGTATACCCCCCCCTTTCCCACGCTCCCCCTGCCTCCATGGCAGACAATATTCCCTATACTTTCTCTCTATGGTGGGAATAATGACTGGTCCAGCCTTTCTAGAGAACAATACGGACAGTCCTTCAAAAACAAGAAATTGAGTCAAAGATATTTTGCTCAGGAGTATTTCAAGTCTCAGGCATTCCAGCTCTGTATAAGATGAAGTAGTTTAAAATTGAATTTGAATTTGAATTTGAAGGTTTTGAAATATTTCATGCTCAGTCTTCGGAAAGTTTGGGGGGCTGTATGCTAAATAAAATATGGGCCCAATTTTCAAATCTTTGAGAAGTAGGGTTCTTGGTAGGAACAATTTTTGGTTTCAGATATATTTATGCAAAATTTACCTTATCTCAAGAGTTCTTTATTTTTCCTATAAACTGTAAATGTCTGGGAAGGAGATTGGTTGGACATAAGACTAAACTAATACCACAGTGTTTAAACTATACATATTGGTAATTGAGAATTTGTTTGCAATTTCATCTGTTACATTCAGAGATGAACATGTTTTAGGGGATGATAGATGTAAGTTATCATAACCAAATTATATATAAGAATTAGTCTTCAAGAATAATTTTTCATCAAAATGTGTCATGAACTTTGATATCATAAAGTCATAGAAAGTCATTTTATTTAAATATAGTGTTCATTGTAGAAGTCTTGGTAATTATTACATAGAAAATCATAGAAAGGTTATTATGCCATTTTGTTTGTTTGGGGGTCAAACATGACAGGGCTCAGGGCTTACAACTGGCTGTGTGCTAAGAGAACACTCTAGGGGACTAGGTGGTGTTTCTGAGGTAGAACCTGGGTCAGCTGCATGTAAGGCTAGTTCCCTACTGGCTACATAATGGTTCTGGCGTCTATTGTGCTATTTTAAATACAAGTATTGGTTATTGAAATATTGAATCTACACTTGAAGCTGAAAATATTTTAATGACTTGAAAGAAAACTAAATAATATTTCAAGTTTATCACAATGAATTTTTAGTGCATAGCCTGCTATCACTACTGAAAAAAGAACTTATTTATTAACGAAACTATTTTTTTCAATTGAATCACCTTGAGATAGTTACAAAACTTTCATGTTTGTTTCAGTCATAAAATAATCGAACACCCAACCCTCCACCAGCGCACATCTCCCACCACCAATGTCCCCAGTTTCCTCACACACATCCCACTTCTCCTGCCTCTAGGCAGACAATCTCCCCTATACTTTCTTTTGGAATTGCTTTTTTAGAAATAGCACAAGATGTTGCATGGCTGCAAAAGTGGCTGTGTACTCCTGGAATTCAAAGATTTTAGATAAATAGGGTCTGAAGACATCTCTGCAGCGAGCTTCTCTGTTCAGAGGTTCTTTTGTCTGTCTCTAGATTGTGGCTGTAAGGAGCTTAACCAGTAGCCAGAGACGGTTTGTGCCGTGACCTCCAGGGTCCCATGGGACAGAGGGATGAGAAGGAGCAGTTCATACCCTGTCCCTTGAGGCCTGCAGTTTGCCAGCACTGAGCAGCGTACCTATGCTTCTCATTGGATTCTGGAAGTTGGCGGCAACCAGGGTTTTTTTAGCAGGCAAGTGGAGGGATGACGCCTGCTCCCATCTGAAGCACCCTGGTGAAGCCGGCCTGGCTTCAAGTCCAGAGGCATCTCTGCAGCAAACTGCTCGGCTCGGAGATTCTTTTGTGTGTCTCCATGAAAATGTTTAATCTTGAAAATGTAATCAAATCTCTTCTTTGTTGCGTGAACGTTCGTGTGGTCGGAGGCGCTGAGATAAGGAGCGCGGAAGCAATGTCTCGATTAGAGGACTAAGGCTCTCTCTGGCTCTTAGCAAAGGCAGAGGGCCTTGTGCATCTCCTTTTATTGGTCATGGCACTTCTAAAGGGCGCAATACATTGACGTCATTAAAGGCACCAAAAGATGTTACAGGAAGAACATTGAGGCAACATTATTTCCTTGTATCTGCAGGCCAGTAATGGAGGCCTCCGGAAAGAAACCTTACTTGGGCTAAAAGCACTGGGATTTACGTCCCAAAGACCAGGCTGGGCTGCCACAGGGAATCTACATGTCAATTACAAAACTGGGCAGCACCTGAAATCTACATCCCCAAAGACTAGGCTGGGCCAGAGCCTGGAATCTACAATGTCAAAAGTCAGGGCTAGCACCTAAGATCTGATGTCAAAGACCAGCCAGGCTTCTGTGAGAAAAGGAAAACTGCCTCTGAAAGAAAGCTGCCTCTGAAATTATTTCCTGAAGGCAGCTGAAAAGGGGAAAATATTCCTGTCTGCAGTACAGTATCCCCAACATTCCTCTTTGATACCATTAAACACAGAAACATTTTGGGATCTCCTTTTCCAAACTTTGAATTTTTGGACCAGGCCCTAACAATAGGATCCACTGACAGTGGTATGGAAATTGGGTTCATTGCTGCTGCTGAACTAAATGCGCAGGGACAGCTAATTTCAAAAACAAAAGATCACTACTAGACTTTTGTATTTCTTGAAATTTAATTTTATTCCTTAAGAAAAAAAGGTGTGATAGTAAACGTGCTACAAAACAAACAACATGCACTAGCTACAAAAACTTAGTTTTATCACTATTTTAACCATAGTAATATTCTCCACTATTTCCATTAGGTAACAAATAATTTAACTTTTTGAAATATCAATATATCTATTTCTATGTTTTTGCGCAAACTTTTTTGAAATTACAATTTTTGGTACAATAATGAGAATTAATTACTGTGCTAACAAAGAATTAGGAGTTCTATAATCTTGATGGGTATTATTTCAAGGGCTTGCTCCTGGCTCTTCACTCAGGGATCACTCATGGCAGTACTAGGGGGAATTTATGGAGTGTCTGGATTGAACCTGGATTGGATTTAAGAGGAGGGCAGGTTAAGAGTTAAATTTGCCTTTGTAACTGTTTGACTGCTTTGAAAGATATTTTCTTCATGACCACCCGATGGGCAGGAAACTGTCACCAAATGGGCCAACAAACTGCCCTAGGAACTCTAAGCAAACATTTGCAGGGAAGCAGTTAACAGTCAACAAATGTTTAGATATGCAAATTAAGTGACCTACCTGTGATCCCCCTTTGATCTATAGATGTGATTCCCTTTGATATGTGAGATTTTCATTTGTCAACAAATGTTTAGATATGCAAATTAAGTGACCTACCTGTGATCCCCCTTTGATCTATAGATGTGATTCCCTTTGATATGTGAGATTTTCATTTCTCCCCCAAAAGGGTATAAAAACAGCTAGCTTTTTGAGTTCAGGGCCTTCAACTATGCCACACTATTGAGGCACAGTTGAAGGTCCCAATTTAGCAATATTGGCTTGAATAAACCCCGTCCGTTTGCAGAAAGAGTCGTCTTGGTTTTGTTCTTTTGTTTCTCTGAGCCTCCCCCGGGCAGAGATCTGCCGCCCCTAACAGGATGTGTGCAAGACAAGTGCCTTACCTGCTGTACTATCTCTCTGCCCCCAATATTTTAATTCATAATAAGATTTCAGTTTAGTATTTGTAAGGAACAACACAAACCAAATAAATAGAGCTTTTGATAAAGTTTGATGGTGGATTTTTATCAAGGAAATTTTGCTCTCTTCTTTCAGTATACACAAGAGCAAATTGTGTATTGCTGTTCACAATAACATTTGAAAGCACATATCAATAATAAATTATATTCATTGTTAGATTAAAATTTCCTTTTTTCATACATAAACTATTTAGGCGTCATATACATAAACTATTTAGGCATCAATTAAATAGTTTTCTAACATTTCTGGGTAGTCAATAGCTAATGTTTTATAGCTTTCTAAATGGATAGAAACATTATAGAAGTGTGTTCCCAGACACTATGGGAGTTGTATACTCAGAGATGAAGTTAACCACTTACTAAGTGATAAAGTGAGATACAGAAATTCCCTTAACGAATTCCTAGTAGTTCTGCTGATGTGTTTTATCATTTTGAAGAAAGTTTTTCATATTTGTGTGAGACAAACTTCCTTTTCTTTGAATAAGTTTCCCATAATACTGATCTTCTATTTTCTTAAACCCATCCCTTCATAACTTGTTAGAATATTTAAAAAAAATATTTATTGACTGATTATATAATTTAAGTAAAATTATCTTGGGTTTGTAACTCAATAATTATTATATGAAATTGTTATAGCATTATATAAAATGTAAAGAAATAGAAGATGAGTATATTATTAAAATATTATATGGGTATAAATATTAAAATTTATGTATTCCTGGGCTGGAGCTATAGCACAGCGGTAGGGCATTCGCCTTTCATGCGGCCGACCCGTGTTCGATTCCTCTGCCCCTCTTGGAGAGCCTGTCAAACTACCAAGAGTATTGCCCTCACATGGCAGAGCCTGGCAAGCAACCCGTGGCGTATTGGATATGCCAAAAACAGTAACAATAAGTCTCACACTGAGAGACGTTACTGGTGCCCGCTTGAACAAATCGATGAGCAACGGGATGACAGTGACAGTGACATGTATTCCTATTTATAATTTTTGTCTATGATGGAGGAAAAACTATACAGGACTAAGCTTCTAATGTGAAGTATTATAAAATTGGAGATAATATATGTAAAACCTTAAATATTGACAGCAGGCAGTGAAAAACATGTAATCCCCAAAATAAAATCGAAGAAGAAACCAGTCATCTTTCCTTTATTCTTGGAGACAGTTTTGATATCATGAGCACTGAAAGGGTGGACACAGGGCCTACATGTTCACTTGAGTTGAGGAAACATACTAGACTTCAGGAAAGTTCATATCACGTTGAAGTTGTGAGGTGGAATTCCAGAAAGAAAGGAGTGCCGCAGAAAAAAATTACAAAAATCTTGGTTTAATATTAAGTTGTGCATATATTGTATATCTTGTGAAATAACAGTCAGCTTTAATAGAACCCATTGTAATTCACATGAGAAATCTTAGCTCTGACCTGTCCAAATAGATATCTCTGTTTTTACTGGTGCTAGAGGTCCGGTCAGCAGGAACTTGACTAGAAGACTCAAAGGCATATGCTTTGTTGTTATGGATAGTGGAATAAAAACTATTCCCAAGCAGCACAAGCAAAACCTGAGAGCAGACTCCAAAACTATCACGTGGATACACAGGTCTCTTAAGAAACATCTAACATAAAGTTTAATACTATGAAAGAGCAACAAAACTCAGATATTTGAAAGCGTGTCATTCATCTTTTTAAATGCTTGTTTTAAATCTCTTGTATTTTAGAGCTGTTTCTTTTGAAATGTAAGCTGATGTGCACACCCTCTGACCACACCCATTGACCAAATAGTTTTTTCCCAGCCCCAATTTTAGTTAGGTATTGTACTTTCGCATTGGAAATAATTCTTAATTAATATCATGTAAGATGTAACATTGTATGACTTCCTAAAGTGTTTCATAAATCTTTCCCTTAGAAATTGACTTTGAGATAGTTATTACACAATCATTATGTTAAGTAAAATTGCTTATTTGAACATTTCAAATTGACACCTGCATTAATGAATTTCTATAGCATGTTTAATATCTGATTACTTGTCTCATGTGTACTTTTAATTATTTTCATTTTATACATATTAAGATATTGATGAATAAAGATTAAAAATAGAATTAGTATTGAGGGATAGCTAGTCAAGAGAGAGAGAGAGAGATACATGATAAGGAAATGAATAGTTGCATGGACGCTCCATAGCACAAATGACTGACAGTGACTATTAATTAGATCTTGTTCTATATGAGTTTGTTTTGTCAACAACCATTGTATAGACTATGGCAAATTTTTAGTCTTAAAAATAAAGTTATTTGACAATTGCATCATTGAGCAGTCCTTTTTGAAAATGTTTTATGGTATCCTTTACTAAGATTCATTTTGTTTTTCTGAAAATAAACATTATATATAGGATAGAACCTAGTTTCATGAATTTTCAGCAGCTGTGATAGACTATATTTTAGTTAAAATAATCTTCTTACAAGAAGCTTTTCAATTTAGGATTTGAAAAGGTGGTCACATAATTTTAGTCATCAAAGTAGTGATTTTATCTCAATAATTACTGTAATTAGGATGCAGTGCATTCAGAAATTGTGCTTTTCAACAATGGACCATGATTCACTTGTATGTAACAAGTAACTATTAGAAGTAAGTGTCATTTATTTTCATAATAAAGGACAGAAAATTTTGGCCAAACAGTTTTATTAATTAAAATAGCGTAGACCCCATATCCTAGATGAAAATATTGCTTTTGCTCTCTGCAGTGAGTGCTGACCTCTGTTTTGTGTTATTTCAAACCTAACCTTGTGCCAGGTTACAAAAAACAAAAACAAACAAACAAAACTCTTGCAGAACATTTTTTTTCCCTTGAATCCTGGAAAAGTAGATAAAAAACTATTTTGGTAAATGTATGCATCTTCTCTTGAATTCACCTTCCACACTCAGATATGTCGGAAATAATGCACCACACTTCAATATCTCCCAGGAGATGACCAGATGAGCTGCAACTAAGAATTCTAGCAGTGACTATGAGTCCTCGGCCCATGCCACTGGTATCTGAGGGCTTTGCATTTGCTCTTGGTAGCTTGGCCTCTGCTGCTCCTTACACTGCCCGAAATTCCATTCCTCTCGTTGGTTTCCTTTGATTGGTAGAACTTTCTATTTCCTTCTTGCCTTATTGGAATCTGTCCCTCTTGAATGGTTCTGGATATGCACCTTCTCTAAAATTTAACACATTCAATTTTTTAAATTTACTTTTTGTATTCTAAGATATTTTTAATGAATCACCATGAGATACAGTTACAGACTTAGGAACTTTCATGATTACATTTCAGGTTTCAGTCATACAATGATCTAGTAACCATCCCTCTACCAGTGCCCATTCTCTACCACCAATATTCCCAGTATCCCTCCTGCCCCCCTGCCCCACCTACACCCCCCCTGCCTCTGTGGTAGGCACATTCCCATTACTCTTTCTCTCTCTCTCTCTCTCTCTCTCTCTCTCTCTCTCTCTCTCTCTCCTTTTGGGTGTTATGGTTTGCAAGCGGTAGTAAGTGGCCATCATATTTGGTCTATAGTCTACTTTCAGCATGCATCTCCCATCCCGAGCGAGCCCTCCAAGCATCATTCACTTAGTAACACATTTGAACCTGCTTTCCCATGTTTCCCCATGGAAAGACCCAGGATAGTATCCAAATGAAAACTGAAATTTGTTAGCAGTTTAACTTTAGCATTTCTAAGCAGGTGACTTTCACTGACTTCATTTATCAGTGCCACGGACTGTATTTTTTAAATCTTTGATATAAGAAGAACATGCAATATTTTTCTTGTAATATATATTTAACATATAGTATAAAATTATATATTTAACTTTAATAATTAGCATCATGAATATTTATGTCTACTTCCTCCTTAACATTTGCAAAATTCTAACAATATTTTTTTGTTGTTGTTATTTTTGTTTGTTTGGGGTCACATTCAGTGATGTGCAGGGGTTACTCTTTACTCTGTGCTCAGGTATGGCTCCTGTGGGACTTGGGGAACCATGTGGGGTGCTGGATATTGAACTTGGGTTGACCATGTGCAAGTCAAGTGCCTTATCTGCTCGACTATTACTCCAGCCCCTACAGGGCAGGCACATTTTGCATCATTGCTTTGAGACTACCTCAGTAAAAATATTGCAACAAGGTCAGTGACATGAATATTTTCACTTCCCCGCACATAAAAGTGTTCTGTTTATACTATGTCTGTTAAATTTGTGACACTGTATCACTGTCATCCTGTTGTTTATTGATTTGCTCAAGTGGGAGCTTGTAACATCTTCATGTGTCCCAGCCCTGAGATTTTTGCAGTTTCTCCTTACTTGTCCTTCAACCGTGCCATATTGGAGGCTCTTTCAGGGTCAGGGGAATGAGACCCATAATTGCTACTGTATTTGGCACATCGAGTATGCCACGGGGAACTTGCCAGTCTCTGCCGTGTGGAAAGGATACTCTCAGGAGCTTGCCAGGCTCTCCGAAAGGGACAAAGAATATGAGAATACAAGAAAGTATGTTAAAACCAAACACATGTGTGCTGCTTCAGGTTCACTATATTGTGATAGTAATATGTGATAAATTTGTCAAGAAAGCATGACATTAATGCTATGTCATTATATTTCCCAATTAAAATAAAATTAAAATATAAAAAAAATAATAAAATAAAATTATATATTTAAGACATATTATATGTTTTTATATATATGTGTCAATATATGTTATTGATATTTTCAGTTATTGAATATATCAATAACATGTTTGTTTTGTTTTATTTTATTTTATTTTATTTTATTTTGGGGTCACACTTGGAAATGCTTAGCTTTATTTTGGATCTGTGCTCAGGGATCATTCTTGGCAGTGTTCAGGAATGCAATGCTACGCTGGGGATTTAATAGGTTGGCCAAGTGCAAAGTAAATGCCCTAAGACCCTGTACTGTCCGTCTCTCTGCCCCAAATGGCCATTACTATTTAATGTTCAGATCCCCCACAGTGGGAAATTCCTGTTTTTTTTTTTTAACCACTATCTATTTTCAATCTCTAACTATACTTACTAGAAGCTGATTTAGTGAAATATTGTAACACAGACACGATTGATTTAATAAGATTTCAGGAACTCTGTTATTTGTATAACATTGACATTTAGATTGGACTTTCCAATTGTTTTGACTCATTTGCAAGGGAAATAGTTTTGCCATCATTTACTGTACACAAATTTTCCTAGAAGTGTGATCATATTTAATGCAACTAGACAAGGTAATTCTTATCAATTTTTTGAAGATAGAAGAAAATAAGTATCTTGTATCCTTCCAAGGCTAGTTCTTAGTAACTTTTATTGATAGGTTCAGTTTCATGTTTCTGAATGAGTCGAGCTACCTAAAGCATGTGTACTATATTAATGTTCAGACTGAAATGTCACACTGAAAAGTAGTTAGTTTATAGTAGTTCTGATTAACCAAATGGGTAAAATAGCCCACTGTTTCATGATTTACTATAAACCTTTAACTGAAAATCTCCTTTTCCTCAGAGAAGTTGTTTCCACTTGCTGTAGCCAGAACAGAATCTTGTTGCAGGGACTTTGCCCCTGCCTTCTCTCATTCTGGGGCTGTGATTCCTGGTTCTCTGCTGTCTGCACCACTGCTTTAAAGAACTGGAATTTCTAGTATTGCTCACTCAGACTAGATACACTTCTAAGTGCTGTCTTCATGAAGCTGTTCTTCGCTCTCCCAGACCAGACCTGTTCTTTTCACATCTCATTGCTAGCTGTGCTCCTAGAGCTTAGCTTCCAGGATATAGCTGAGCAAGCTTCTGGATTTTCTGAGAGGCCCTTTAATGTCTAACAATGATGCTTGTGAAAGAGTTTTCCAAAGGGTGTTGTTTAAAATCTGGAAACATTTTTGGCTGCCACATTTCTTTATTTTCCATTTTACTTCATTATGTTCAAATTAGAATGAATTTTAAAAATATAACATATTAGTGAGGTCGGGGGCCAAAGCGATAGTACAGTGGGTAGGGTGGTTGCCTTGCACACGGCTCATCTGGGTTTGATCCCCAGTATCTTATATAGTCTCTGAAGCACTGCCAGTAACCCCTGAACATCGCTGGGTGTCACCCAAAAAGGAAAAAGGAAAAAAGATATTAGTGAGGTCATATACGTTTGTAAAAAGGTAGAACATTGTTAAAACCTCTAAAAAAAAAGTAAAATTTATTTAAGAAAATTCTCTTTAAAAGATTATCCCCAGTGTACAAATATTATATGTTAAGTGGTATTTATAGTAATATGACAAGTAGCATAGAAGAATAACTCAATGTTTTATCTTATGCTCCTATATATGGGTACAGTGTTTAATTCGCTCTTTGATGGAAACAAGAAAATTTATGAGCTTGCCTATTACGACTCAGAGACCAATCTAGATTTCAGATGTCTAATCCTATGTAATAGGATACACCACATCCCTTCAGTACAGAGGATAAATCCAAAACCTTTTAATATTTAATTATTTATTTATTTAGGTAAATTTTATGTGATGTATTTTTATTTGTGTTTGGAGTTTGGGGTTTCAAGAATCCATTGCTTAACAACTTTTTTTCATTTCTTAAGTTTTAGGTCTTTTTGATTATTTCTTTTCCTCTTACTCTGCTTATTTAGAGATTCCAATTATTCATGTGTTAGATTGGTTTGTGCTTTCCTGCTTATTGATAGTTTTATTAGTTTTAAAGTCCCTCTTGCCTCTGTTGCATCTGGATTGTACCTGCTCTCTTTAAGTTCAGCAATTTTCTTCTCCAGTGTTTCATCTAATATTAATTCTACCCACAGTATTTATTGCCTCTTAGTTTCATCTCTACAGGTTAGATGTAGGTATTTTTTTTCCATTTTTATATTTAGCCTGTTTAAATTTTCATTTAGCTTCTTGGACAAATGTAAGCCAAGTATAATGGCTGTTAGAATCTTATCGCCACTAACTCAGTTTTCTATGTATCTTTTGAATTGTTTTTGATTCACATATCTTCTTATAGGTGTTTCCCTGCTTCTTTGTATTCCTAACAATTTTCTTATTGGGTACCAAAATTTTTTATTTTACCTTCTTAGAAGATGGGTGTGTTTGCATTCCTATACATGACCTCTTAATTTTATTTTATTATTTATTTATAATTTAAGTTTATTGAATTAATGTGAGAGACAGTTACAAAGGTTCCATGATTGGGTTTCAGACTTAGTATTAGGCTTACAATGTTCTGACATTAGTCCCTTCATAAATGTCTACTTCCCTCCAACAACAACCTAGTTTTTCCTCCTACCTCCAACTTTCCTCTGTGGCAGGCACTTTATACTTCCTTTCAGCATTCACTTCTTCTCTAGGGTGGCCTCTTCCCTCCGCCAATGTCCTATTGTACTCTCTTGACTTTTGCTTTTGGGCATTTGTTATTCCCCTCTTGTTTTTTCTTTATGTTCTCTCTCTCTTTATATGAGAGAAGACATACTATGTCTGTCTCCTTCTCTGACTAACTTCACTCAGTATGATACTTTCCAGATCCATCAACAATGCAGCAAATTGTATGACTTCATTTTTCTCCTAAGGCAGAGTAGTATTCCATTGTGTATATGTACCATAATTTCTTTATCCAGTCCTCTTGGGTTGCTTTCAAAATTTTGGTTATTGTGAATAGTGTTGCAAAAACTATAGGACTGCAGATGTCTTTCTTCATTGTATAATGAAGAAAGGAATTAATATTAGATGAATTCCAGAACTTATTTGGATTTCAGCCATTTTTCATTGATGTCTTCCTTCTGTCCCAGCCTCCCTCCCCAGTGACTACATTCTATTCAGTTCTCATGAGTCTACGGTATCTGTTTTGAAATGGCTTCTCACTTTCCATTAGTTTTTCATGCTTGGGATGATTTTGAAAAGTTCTTTTTAGATGTCACTTTGGAAGCTGTACCACAGTATTGCCCCCAGTCTTGAGGTTGTCTCATCCTTTGCTCAAGATTTGATAGATTTTACACACAATACTACAAAAGGCTAGCTCTTTATTTTCACTTTTTAAAATTAATTATTTATTTCTATCTTAATTGAATCACTGTGAGATAGACCCTTACAACGCTGTTCATGATTAAGTCTCAGTTGCACAGTGTTCCAACACTCATTCCTCCATAAGTGTCCATTTCCCAGCACCAGTGTCCCACTGTCCCCAAGTTCCTCCCTTCACCGCCACGCCACCCTACTCCAAAGCCTGCACTTTTATTTTCTCTCTCTCTCTCTCTCCCCCACACCCTCTCTCTCTTCTTTTGGTCATTGTGGTTTGCA
This sequence comes from Sorex araneus, assembly GCF_027595985.1. Lineage (NCBI taxonomy): Eukaryota > Metazoa > Chordata > Mammalia > Eulipotyphla > Soricidae > Sorex > Sorex araneus. Next base: position 39,600,399 of record NC_073307.1, on the reverse strand, counting down.
ATATTGATACTGAAAGGCTATCAAGAATATCCCTTTACCTAAACCTACTTTTTTTTTTAAATGTATTTATTGAATCACTGTGAAAACAGTTACAAAGCTTTTGGGTTTAAGTCTTGGTCATACAATGTTGAAACACCCATCCCCTCATCAGTGTGCTTTTTCCACCACCAAAAAACCCAGTATGCCCCCCACACCAAGCCCTCCCCCTTACTTGTGTGGCAGATGATTTACACATTAATCTCTCTCTATTTTGATTACATTCAATATTTCGACACCAGCCCTACCATTGTTGAGATTTTTCCCCAACACTTAGACCTGCCTAAAAGGCAACCTTAGATACTTATACTTTGTTTTCTATTGCTGATTATGAATAGGATATAACATCGTGTGGCTGAAGTAATGGCTGCATGATTTTGGAATTCTGGAATAATTAAATCTGGAGGGATTTCTCCTGAAAGACTGGGTTCTGAGATTTGTTTCTCAGTCTCTGGGATCATGGCCGTTCAGCAACTCGATCAGGAGTCAGAGAGACCGTTCATAGGCGGTGACTGGGGGGGAGGGAAGAGCCAGCCCCACCCCCATTCTGTGAGGCCCCACGTGCCTCCTCACTGCGGTCCCGACCATCTGCCATTGGCCTCTGGAAGATGGTGGCCCCTGAGCTGCTAAGGGAAAAAGGCGGTGGATCGGCACCTTTTCCCACCTGGGGTGATCTGGGACTGAAAACTTAATGTGGAGTCTGGATGCATTTCTGCCAAAAGCCTGGGTTCTGAGATTTGCTTTTTAGTCTCTGGGATCATGGCCGTTCAGCAACTCGATCAGGAGTCAGAGCTACCTAACCTACTTTTAACACTCAAGTCTTTTATTTATTTATTTATTAATTTTAAAATTTTTTAAAATAATTTATTTATTTTCAATTAGTGAATCACCGTGAGGGTACAGTTACAGATTTATACATTATTGTGCTCATGTTTCCCCCATACAAAGTTTGAGAACCCATCCCTTCACCATTGCCCGTTCTCTACCACCGGTAAACCCAGCATCTCTCCCACCCTCCCCAGTCCCATCTCCCCGCCGACCCCACACTGCCGACTATGGCAGGGTATTCCCTTTTGTTCTCTCTCTCTGATTAGATGTTGTGGTTTGCAATAAAGGTGTTGAGTGGCCATTGTGTTCAGTCTCTAGTCTACATTCGGCACGCATCACCCTTCCCCTGAATGACCTCCGACCACATTTTACTTGGTATTCCCTTCTATGAGTTGCCCAGAATGAGAGACCAGCCTCCCAGCCATGGAGTCAACCTCCTGGTACTTATTTCTACTATTCTTGGGTGTTAGTCTCCTACTCTGTTGTTTTATATTCCACAGATGAGTGCAATCTTTCTATGTCTGTCTCTCTCTTTCTGACTCATTTCACTTAGCATGATACTTTCCATGCTGATCCACTTATATGCAAACTTCATGACCTCCTTTTTTAATAACAGCTGCATAGTATTCCATTGTATAGATGTACCAAAGTTTCTTCAACCAGTCATCTGTTCTAGGGCACTCAGGTTTTTTCTAGATTCTGGCTAATGTAAACAGTGCTGCGATGAACATATAAGTGCAGATGTCATTTCGACTATACTTTTTTGCTTCTCTTGGATATATTACCAGCAGTGGTATTGCTGGGTCAAATGGAAGCTCAACCTCTAGTGTTTTGAGAATCGTCCATATTGTTTTCCATAAGGGCTGAACTAGTCGGCATTCCCACCAGCAGTGTAGAAGGGTCCCTTTTTCCCCACATCCTCTCCAACAGTGGTTGCTTTTGTTCTTTTGGATGTATGCCAGTCTCTGTGGTGTGAGGTGGTATCTCATGGTTGTTTTGATCTGCATCTCTCTGATGTTTAGTGATGTAGAGCACTTTTTCATGTGCCTTCTGGCCATTCGTATCTCTTCCTTGGGAAAGTTTCTGTTCATTTCTTTGCCCCATTTTTTGATGGGGTTGGATGTTTTCTTCTTGTAGAGTTCAACCAGTGTTTTATATACCATTGATATCAACCCCTTATCTGATGGGTATTGTGCAAAAATCCTTTCCCATTCTGTAGATAGTCTTTGTATTCTGGTCACTGTATCTTTTGCGGTGCAGAAGCTTTTTAGTTTAATGTAGTCCCATGTGTTGATCTCTGTTTCCACTTGGTTGGCCAGTTGCGTGTCATCTTTGAAGATACCTTTATCTTCAATATCGTGGAGGGTTTTGCCGACCTTGTCTTCAATGTACCTTATGGTTTGTGGTCTGATGTTCAGGTCTTTAATCCATTTTGATCTGACTTTTGTGCATGGTGTCAGGTCAAGGTCTAAGCCCATTTTTTGCATGTGGTTGTCCAGTTGTGCCAGCACCATTTGTTAAAGAGGCTTTCCTTGCTCCACTTCACATCTCTTGCTCCTTTATCAAAGATTAGATGATCATACATTTGAGGTTGTGTTAACACTCAATTCTTGTCCAGCATGATCATTCCCAGCTATTATAGTCATACTGGTCTCTTCTCTGTCTTAAGGATACTCATGACATTTTTCAAAGAAATTTGTCAAACACTCCTGAAATTCATATGGAACAATAAACCCCCACAAATAGCTAAAGCAATTCTTGGGGAGAAAATGATAGGAGGCATCACCTCCCCCAACTTCAAGCTGTACTACAAAGTGATAATAATTAACACAGAATGATATTGGAGTAAAGATAGATGTGCAGACCAATTGGATAAGATTAAATATCCTGACACACCCTCAAATATATGATCATTTAATCTTTTATAAGTGAGTAAGAAATAGACATAGACCAAGGAAAGACTCTTTAACAAGTGGTGCTGACAAATCTGGACAGCTACATGCAATAAAACATGCTCAGACCTCTAACACCATGCACAAAGGTCAGATCAAAATAGATTAAAGACCTCAACATCAGACCAAAATCCATAAAGTACACTGAAGAGAAGGTAGATAAAATCATCTATGATATTGAAGCTAAGGATACCTTAAAGATGAAATGCCACACCAAGCAAGTGGAAGCAAAGATAAATAAATAGGACTACTTTAAGCTAAGAAGCTTCTGCGCCTGAAAAGAAACAGTGACAAAGATACAAATAAAACATACAGAATAGGAAAGGATATTCATCCAATACCCTTCTGATGAGGGGTTAATATCAAAGATATGTCCATTGTTCACACACATAGTTTCACTCTACATACATTACCTAGGAGATTTCAAGAACATAAACATGAGACTCCTATTCTATTTTTTCTAATGATGAAAGCTGGAAATTCCATTAAATTCTGGCACTGTAAAATAAACCTTTATCCCTGATCCTTTAACTCTTATAAGCCAGTTATCATTTTGAATTGTGAGGATAAGTATTAGTTAGCTTGCCTGACAATAGCTCTTGTGGGTCATTACTTATCTGTGTCATCCTTCTAACTGTATGGGCTTCAACTTTTTCTGTCTTCCATGCAGTTACTGTTGAGTTATTAGGAATAATTTACTGTGTTTAACCATTTATGAGCATCCTGAACTCATGAATAAATGCCCTGAACTCTTGCATTAAAAAGTCATGATAATTCAATACATCTAAGCAGCTGGAGCAGAGGTGGGTGCCATTATGAGAGTTTAATTCAGCGCTTTGTTTCTCTTGTGTATCTCATTTTAAAATAATTAAATAAGTCACTTATAAATGGGAAGAAAAATGCCCTCATTTGATTGTGAGAGTTCTCAAAGAACAAATTCAAGTACTATATACACAGAAAAGTTAAATACATGTGTTAGATACTCTTAAATAGACTTACACTCTTCAGATTATGGTGTTTTAGTTCTATAAACAAAAATGTTTCTCCTATCTACTGAATTTTGCTGAGTTTGAACTGAAAATATTGCTGAGGTATTCTATTCAGGTGTCATTCCTTTCATTTCTTAGCAAGGTCACACTGCCAAATAGGTGGATCTTAGAATAAATAGCTCCTCAGGCTAGCTAGGTTGAGTCTATTCATTTCTTCACCCTTTATTTGCCATTCTACTAGCCTTTTTACCTGGGTAGTGTTAATTAGAGATGTGGAAAATAGTTAGAGTTCTGAAATGAACCTCTCCCTGTCTCTCCTAACTCTATCTCCCCTTATTAGTTTACTGCTTCTGGATGTGTGTTCTGGAACTATCTAAAGAAATAAAGTATTCACCCACATCATTAGTTTGAATCCTTTATCCCTTTTTGATTCTTTGTGCATAAAAGCTGACATTTATGTTAAATGAAGAAAGCACAACAGTGTCAGAGTCCAAAAGCAAGGTCCCAGAGGACTCAGTATTTGATACCGACTTAGACAAATTCCATCTGTGGAAGAGTCACTTTAGCTCCTGGATCTCTTTTGGTGATATTGCCTTGTATGCTGATTGTTTTTTTTGTTTATTCTTTCGGGCCATATCCAATGATATGGAAACATACTATCCCAGGCTCTGAACCTAGGCCTTTTACAGGTAAAGCATGTACTCAGCTTGTTAAGCCCTACCTCTGACCCACGTTTTGGTTATTTGGAAATTGAAATTTTGTCTCAAAATTAATCAAAAATTATTATAATGAGCATGACTATGATTATTAAGCCCCAGTGTAAAACAAAATCAACACAGATTTAGACTCTATGGGTATTTATCAGTAGTATCTGTAGTCTTTTAATTTTACTATTATGGCTTTTTTCCCCTAGTGATTGTTAATATCTATGTGAACTTCAATGGATTTCTTTTTCCGTAAAACATCTGGAAGGTTAAATAAAAATTCCACAGCAGGTAGGGCATTTGTTGTGCACGGCCGACCCATGTTCGACTTCTTCGTTTCTCTCAGAGAGCCCAGCAAGCTACCGAGAGTATCCCACCTGCACGGCAGGACCTGGCAAGCTACCCGTGGTGTAGTCAATATGCCAAAAACAGTAACAAGTCTCACAATGGAGACATTACTGGTGCCCACTTGAGCAAATCAGTGAACAATGGGACGACAGTGTGACAGTGTTATTTTAAAATACTTAAAAAGTGGATTTTCCAAGCATAGCAAATGACATATCAATAGAATTTCATTTTGTGTTATCATTTTATTCTATCCCTACTCTATTTTAGTATTGCAAATAAGACTGCCTCTTCAGGGATCTGTGTTGTTCACTTCTCAGCTTACATTACTCTGTAAAGAATGACAACAGTTATTTATTTGCACAAGACATTGTATGGTGAACTGAAAGACATGGACTTATTTATTAAAATAAGTACCCAAATAGACAAAATTGAAAACAGAGATTAGATTTTTCTTCTGCCAATGGATCCCAGTCTCTGTATGATTAGAAGTGAAGTTTATTCCTTTTGAATATAGAGTTTTCTCTCCACATGCTTGGGCCAAGCCTCACCCATGAGTGAACCCCTGGAAAACGCAGGTATGCTGGAGTTTGTGACTGAGAACTCTGGGTTCAACGGGACTAGGAATGGAGATCCTCTGCTCATATTCCCCTGTTTCTGGAAGCTCAGCAGTGTCACCCATAAGCCACTCCTGGGTGGTAACAGATAATTTCATCATCGACCACCATCCAGATCACATGTCCTTCTCTCCCAGAAGGGGTTATAACCTGACACTCGCCATAACCATGCTGCTGGACTCTGCACTAGGCTGCTTCACTCAGGGTACTCCAGAGGGTGGGTGGGTGAGACTCCTCCCCACCCCAAGGGACCCAGGTCTAGCAGCCAAAAACCTCCAGAACTGAACCACTACCATGATCTCGACCACTCTCCACAAGCTCGGGCTGAGCCTCACCCACGAGTGAGTCTATTCCTATTTGATGGCGTCCAAAGTACGGGGCAACCAATTTTAGAGTGATTTTTTTTACATCTATCTATCTATCTATCTATCTATCTATCTATCTATCTATCTATCTATCTATCTATTATCTATCTATCTATCTATCTATCTATCTATCTATCTAAAAGCACACAAGTCTCAACCTCTAACAACATGTTACTGATCTCTTATAGAAGGGCTTAATAGCCCCTGGGTGAAATACAACAATCTTCACCCTATTTCCTCTTAGGATAATTTTTGTAGCATTTTCAGCAGTTCTTCATAACAAACACTGTCACACTGTCCATTGATTTGCTCGAGTGGGTGCCAGTAACGTCTCCACTAGTCCCTGTCCTGTACTAGTGTAGCCCCATGGCATATTGGGGGCTCTTTCAGGGTCAGGGGGCATGAAGACCGTCATTGTTACTGTTTTGGCATATTGAATATGCTATGGGTAGCTTCCCAGGCTCTGCTGTGCAGTCGGGATACTCTTGGTAGCTTGCCAGGCTCTCTGAGAGGGATGGAGACTTTGGGGGCAGTCTTTAATCACCTTTACAAGTGTTCTCAGTCAGGCATATATATACATATATATTTATATATACATATATACATTTCCCTCTATGATTTATTGCCTACTGTCTGAACCCCATCAAATATGGTGTGGTAAAGAAATCATATTTCTTATGGTTCATACTGTTTATACTGGATTTCACTCAACAAAGTCACTGAATGATAATTATCCAGAAC